>NW_027141198.1:262500-265000 GCF_036365525.1 Heterodontus francisci
CCCGAACCCGAACCCGAACCCGAACCCTAACCCGAACCCTAACCCTAACCCTAACCCTAACCCGAACCCGAACCCGAACCCTAACCCGAACCCTAACCCTAACCCTAACCCTAACCCTAACCCTAACCCGAACCCTAACCCGAACCCGAACCCTAACCCGAACCCTAACCCTAACCCTAACCGTAACCCTAACCCTAACCCGAACCCTAACCCTAACCCTAAACCTAACCCTAACCCGAAACCTAACCCGAACCCGAACCCTAACCCTAACCCGAACCCTAACCCTAACCCTAACCCTAACCCGAACCCGAACCCGAACCCTAACCCGAACCCAAACCCTAACCCTAACCCTAACCCTAACCCGAAACCGAACCCTAACCCGAACCCTAACCCTAACCCTAATCCTAACCCTAACCCGAACCGGAACCCTAACCCTAACCCTAACCCTAACCCTAACCCTAAACCTAACCCGAATCCTAACCCTAACCCTAAACCTAACCCGAACCCTAACCATAACCCTAACCCTAACCCTAACCCTAACCCTAACCCCTAACCCTCACCCTAACCCTAACGCTAGCCCTAATCCTAACACTAAACCTAACCCTAACCCTAACCCCAACCCTAACCCGAACCCTAACCCTAACCCTAACCCTAACCCTAACCCTAACCCTAACCCGAACCAAAACCCTAACCCGAACACTAACCCTACCCCTAACCCGAACCCGAAACCGAACCCTAACCCTAACCCGAACCCTAACCCTAACCCGAACCCTAACCCAAACCCGAACCCGAAGCCTAACACGAACCCTAACCCTAACCCTAACCATAACCCTAACCCTAACCCTAACACTAACCCGAAGCCGAACCCTAACCCGAACCCTAACACTAACCCTAACCCTAACCCTAAACCTAACCCGAACCCTAACCCTAACCCTAACCCTAAGCCGAACCCTAACCCAAACCCGAACCCTAACCCTAACCCGAACCCTAACCCTAACCCTAACCCGAACCCGAACCCGAACCCTAACCCGAACCCTAACCCTAACCCTAACCTGAACCCGAACCCGAACCCTAACCCGAACCCTAACCCTAACCCGAACCCTAACCCTAACCCTAACCCGAACCCGAACCCGAACCCTAACCCTAACCCTAACCCGAACCCTAACCCTAACCCTAACCCTAACCCTAACCCTAACCCGAACCCTAACCCGAACCCTAACCCTAACCCGAACCCTAACCCTAACCGTAACCCTAACCCTAACCCTAACCCTAACCCTAACCCGAACCCGAACCCTAACCCGAACCCTAACCCGAACCCGAGCCCGAACCCTAACCCGAACCCTAATCCAAACCCTAACCCTAACCCGAACCCTAAACCTAACCCTAACCCTAACCCGAAACCGAACCCTAACCCTAACCCTAACCCTAACCCGAACCCGAACCCGAACCCGAACCCTAACCCTAACCCTAACCCCAACCCTAACCCGATCCCGAACCCGAACCCTAACCCGAACCCTAACCCTAACCCTAACCCTAACCCGAACCCGAACCCGAACCCTAACCCGAACCCTAACCCTAACCCTAACCCTAACCCGAACCCGAACCCTAACCCTAACCCGACCCCTAACCCGAACCCTAACCCTAACCCTAACCGTAACCCTAACCCGAACCCTAACCCTAACCCTAACCCTAACCCTAACCCGAAACCTAACCCGAACCCGAACCCTAACCCGAACCCGAACCCTAACCCTAACCCTAACCCTAACCCGAACCCGAACCCGAACCCTAACCCGAACCCAAACCCTAACCCTAACCCTAACCCTAACCCGAAACCGAACCCTAACCCGAACCCTAACCCTAACCCTAACCCTAACCCTAACCCGAACCGGAACCCTAACCCTAACCCTAACCCTAACCCTAACCCTAAACCTAACCCGAACCCTAACCCTAACCCTAAACCTAACCCGAACCCTAACCATAACCCTAACCCTAACCCTAACCCTAACCCTAACCCCTAACCCTCACCCTAACCCTAACGCTAGCCCTAATCCTAACACTAAACCTAACCCTAACCCTAACCCTAACCCTAACCCGAACCCTAACCCTAACCCTAACCCTAACCCTAACCCTAACCCGAACCCGAACCCAAACCCTAACCCGAACACTAACCCTAACCCTAACCCGAACCCGAAACCGAACCCTAACCCTAACCCGAACCCTAACCCTAACCCGAACCCTAACCCAAACCCGAACCCGAAGCCTAACACGAACCCTAACCCTAACCCTAACCATAACCCTAACCCTAACCCTAACCCTAACCCGAAGCCGAACCCTAACCCGAACCCTAACCCTAACCCTAACCCTAACCCTAAACCTAACCCGAACCCTAACCCTAACCCTAACCCTAACCCGAACCCTAACCCAAACCCGAACCCTAACCCTAACCCGAACCCTAACCCTAACCCTAACCCGAACCCGAACCCGAACCCGAACCCTAACC
>NW_027141198.1:297500-302500 GCF_036365525.1 Heterodontus francisci
GAACCCTAACACGAACCCTAACCCTAACCCTAACCCTAACCCTAACCCGAACCCGAACCCGAACCCTAACACGAACCCTAACCCTAACCCTAACCCTAACCCTAACCCGAACCCGAACCGGAACCCGAAACCGAACCCTAACCCTAACCCGAACCCTAACCCTAAACCGAACCCTAACCCTAACCCGAACCCGAACCCTAACCAGAACCCTAACCCTAACCCTAACCCTAACCCTAACCCTAACCCGAACCCTAATCATAACCCTAACCCTAACCCTAACCTTAACCCTAACCCGAACCCGAACCCGAACCGTAACCCGAACCCTAACCCTAACCCTAACCCTAACCCTAACCTGAACCCTAACCCTAACCCTAACACTAACCATAACCCTAACCCGAACCCTAACCCTAACCCTAACCCTAATCCTAACCTTAACCCTAACCCGAACCCGAACCCGAACCCTAACCCGAACCCTAACCCTAACCCTAACCCTAACCCTAACCCGAACCCGAAACCGAACCCTAACCCTAACCCTAACCCTAACCCGAACCCGAAGCCGAACTCTAACCCTAACCCTAACCCTAACCCCTAACCCTAACCCTAACCCTAACCCTAAACCGAACCAGAACCCGAACCGGAACCCGAACCCTAACCCTAACCCTAACCCTAACCCTAGCCCTAACGCTAACCCTAACCCTAACACTAAACCTAACCCTAACCCTAACCCTAACCCTAACCCGAACCCCAACCCTCACCCTAACCCTAATATTAACCCGAACCCGAACCCGAACCCTAAACCGAACCCTAACCCTAACCCTAACCCTAACCCTAACCCTAACCCTAACCCTAACCCGAACCCGAACCCTAACCCTAACCCTAACCCGAACCCGAACCCGTACCCGAACCCTAACCCTAACCCGAACCCTAACCCTAACCCGAACCCTAACCCTAACACGAACCCGAACCCTAACCAGAACCCTAACCCTAACCCTAACCCTAACCCTAACCCTAACCCGAACCCTAACCCTAACCCTAACCCTAACCCTAACCCTAACCCTAACCCGAACCCGAACCCTAACCCGAACCCTAACCCTAACCCTAACCCTAACCGTAACCCTAACCCTAACCCGAACCCTAACCCTAACCCTAACCCTAACCCTAACCCGAACCCTAACCCGAACCCGAACCCTAACCATAACCCGAACCCTAACCCTAACCCTCACCCTAACCCGAACCCGAACCCGAACCCTAACCCGAACCCTAACCCTAACCCTAACCCGAACACGAACCCTAACCCGAACCCTAACCCTAACCTAACCCTAACCCTAACCCGAACCCTAACCCTAACCATAACCCTAACCCTAACCCTAACCCTAACCCGAACCATAACCCTAACCCTAACCCGAACCCGAATCCGAACCCTAACCCTAACCATAACCCTAACCCTAACCCTAACCCTAACCCTAACCCTAACCCTAACCCCTAACCCTAACCCTAACCCTAACGCTAGCCCTAACCCTAACACTAAACCTAACCCTAACCCTAACACTAACCCTAACCCTAACCCGAACCCTAACCCTAACCCTAACCCTAACCCTAACCCGAACCCGAACCCGAACCCTAACCCGAACACTAACCCTAACCCTAACCCGAACCCGAACCCGAACCCTAACCCTAACCCGAACCCTAACCCTAACCCGAACCCGAACCCGAACCCTAACACGAACCCTAACCCTAACCCTAACCCTAACCCTAACCCTAACCCTAACCCGAACCCGAACCCGAACCCTAACACGAACCCTAACCCTAACCCTAACCCTAACCCTAACCCTAACCCTAACCCTAACCCGAACCCGAACCCGAACCCGAAACCGAACCCTAACCCTAACCCGAACCCTAACCCTAAACCGATCCCTAACCCTAACCCGAACCCGAACCCTAACCAGAACCCTAACCCTAACCCTAACCCTAACCCTAACCCTAACCCGAACCCTAACCATAACCCTAACCCTAACCCTAACCTTAACCCTAACCCGAACCCGAACCCGAACCGTAACCCGAACCCTAACCCTAACCCTAACCCTAACCCTAACCTGAACCCTAACCCTAACCCTAACACTAACCCTAACCCTAACCCGAACCCTAACCCTAACCCTAACCCTAACCCGAACCCTAACCCTAACCATAACCCTAACCCTAACCCTAACCCTAACCATAACCCTAACCCTAACCCGAACCCGAATCCGAACCCTAACCCTAACCATAACCCTAACCCTAACCCTAACCCTAACCCTAACCCTAACCCGAACACGAACCCTAACCCGAACCCTAACCCTAACCTAACCCTAACCCTAACCCGAACCCTAACCCTAACCATAACCCTAACCCGAACCCTAACCCTAACCATAACCCTAACCCTAACCCGAACCCGAATCCGAACCCTAACCCTAACCATAACCCTAACCCTAACCCTAACCCTAACCCTAACCCTAACCCTAACCCCTAACCCTAACCCTAACCCTAACGCTAGCCCTAACCCTAACACTAAACCTAACCCTAACCCTAACACTAACCCTAACCCTAACCCGAACCCTAACCCTAAACCTAACCCTAACCCTAACCCTAACCCGAACCCGAACCCGAACCCTAACCCGAACACTAACCCTAACCCTAACCCGAACCCGAACCCGAACCCTAACCCTAACCCGAACCCTAACCCTAACCCGAACCCGAACCCGAACCCTAACACGAACCCTAACCCTAACCCTAACCCTAACCCTAACCCTAACCCTAACCCGAACCCGAACCCGAACCCTAACACGAACCCTAACCCTAACCCTAACCCTAACCCTAACCCGAACCCGAACCGGAACCCGAAACCGAACCCTAACCCTAACCCGAACCCTAACCCTAAACCGAACCCTAACCCTAACCCGAACCCGAACCCTAACCAGAACCCTAACCCTAACCCTAACCCTAACCCTAACCCTAACCCGAACCCTAATCATAACCCTAACCCTAACCCTAACCTTAACCCTAACCCGAACCCGAACCCGAACCGTAACCCGAACCCTAACCCTAACCCTAACCCTAACCCTAACCTGAACCCTAACCCTAACCCTAACACTAACCATAACCCTAACCCGAACCCTAACCCTAACCCTAACCCTAATCCTAACCTTAACCCTAACCCGAACCCGAACCCGAACCCTAACCCGAACCCTAACCCTAACCCTAACCCTAACCCTAACCCGAACCCGAAACCGAACCCTAACCCTAACCCTAACCCTAACCCGAACCCGAAGCCGAACTCTAACCCTAACCCTAACCCTAACCCCTAACCCTAACCCTAACCCTAACCCTAAACCGAACCAGAACCCGAACCGGAACCCGAACCCTAACCCTAACCCTAACCCTAACCCTAGCCCTAACGCTAACCCTAACCCTAACACTAAACCTAACCCTAACCCTAACCCTAACCCTAACCCGAACCCCAACCCTCACCCTAACCCTAATATTAACCCGAACCCGAACCCGAACCCTAAACCGAACCCTAACCCTAACCCTAACCCTAACCCTAACCCTAACCCTAACCCGAACCCGAACCCTAACCCTAACCCTAACCCGAACCCGAACCCGTACCCGAACCCTAACCCTAACCCGAACCCTAACCCTAACCCGAACCCTAACCCTAACACGAACCCGAACCCTAACCAGAACCCTAACCCTAACCCTAACCCTAACCCTAACCCGAACCCTAACCCTAACCCTAACCCTAACCCTAACCCTAACCCGAACCCGAACCCGAACCCTAACCCGAACCCTAACCCTAACCCTAACCCTAACCGTAACCCTAACCCTAACCCGAACCCTAACCCTAACCCTAACCCTAACCCTAACCCGAACCCTAACCCGAACCCGAACCCTAACCATAACCCGAACCCTAACCCTAACCCTAACCCTAACCCGAACCCGAACCCGAACCCTAACCCGAACCCTAACCCTAACCCTAACCCGAACACGAACCCTAACCCGAACCCTAACCCTAACCTAACCCTAACCCTAACCCGAACCCTAACCCTAACCATAACCCTAACCCTAACCCTAACCCTAACCCGAACCATAACCCTAACCCTAACCCGAACCCGAATCCGAACCCTAACCCTAACCATAACCCTAACCCTAACCCTAACCCTAACCCTAACCCTAACCCTAACCCCTAACCCTAACCCTAACCCTAACGCTAGCCCTAACCCTAACACTAAACCTAACCCTAACCCTAACACTAACCCTAACCCTAACCCGAACCCTAACCCTAACCCTAACCCTAACCCTAACCCGAACCCGAACCCGAACCCTAACCCGAACACTAACCCTAACCCTAACCCGAACCCGAACCCGAACCCTAACCCTAACCCGAACCCTAACCCTAACCCGAACCCGAACCCGAACACTAACACGAACCCTAACCCTAACCCTAACCCTAACCCTAACCCTAACCCTAACCCTAACCCGAACCCGAACCCGAACCCTAACACGAACCCTAACCCTAACCCTAACCCTAACCCTAACCCTAACCCTAACCCGAACCCGAACCCGAACCCGAAACCGAACCCTAACCCTAACCCGAACCCTAACCCTAAACCGATCCCTAACCCTAACCCGAACCCGAACCCTAACCAGAACCCTAACCCTAACCCTAACCCTAACCCTAACCCTAACCCGAACCCTAACCATAACCCTAACCCTAACCCTAACCTTAACCCTAACCCGAACCCGAACCCGAACCGTAACCCGAACCCTAACCCTAACCCTAACCCTAACCCTAAACTGAACCCTAACCCTAACCCTAACACTAACCCTAACCCTAACCCGAACCCTAACCCTAACCCTAACCCTAATCCTAACCTTAACCCTAACCCGAACCCGAACCCGAACCCTAACCCGAACCCTAACCCTAACCCTAACCCTAACCCAAACCCGAACCCGAAACCGAACCC
>NW_027141198.1:365000-370000 GCF_036365525.1 Heterodontus francisci
CCGTAGTTGACGGCGAAACGTTGGGAAGCATCCGTAGTCCTAGTTAGTTGGCAAGGCGAGAGGACAGACACCAACTCAAGGCGTGGGCCAAATAAAAGTGGCAGCTTCTCGTGAAACTAAACTCTAGAAATGAGTACCTAAGCACAAAACTGCCCGCTAACCCTAAACCTAACTTGAAAGTGACACGCCTTCCGTTGTGCCTGGTCCAAGTGCTGCCATAATGCAGTTCCCCTGATGAAGCCGTAGTTGACGGCGAAACGTTGGGAAGCATCCGTAGTCCTAGTTAGTTGGCAAGGCGAGAGGACAGACACCAACTCAAGGCGTGGGCCAAATAAAAGTGGCAGCTTCTCGTGAAACTAAACTCTAGAAATGAGTACCTAAGCACAAAACTGCCCGCTAACCCTAAACCTAACTTGAAAGTGACACGCCTTCCGTTGTGCCTGGTCCAAGTGCTGCCATAACGCAGTTCCCCTGATGAAGCCGTAGTTGACGGCGAAACGTTGGGAAGCATCCGTAGTCCTAGTTAGTTGGCAAGGCGAGAGGACAGACACCAACTCAAGGCGTGGGCCAAATAAAAGTGGCAGCTTCTCGTGAAACTAAACTCTAGAAATGAGTACCTAAGCACAAAACTGCCCGCTAACCCTAAACCTAACTTGAAAGTGACACGCCTTCCGTTGTGCCTGGTCCAAGTGCTGCCATAACGCAGTTCCCCTGATGAAGCCGTAGTTGACGGCGAAACGTTGGGAAGCATCCGTAGTCCTAGTTAGTTGGCAAGGCGAGAGGACAGACACCAACTCAAGGCGTGGGCCAAATAAAAGTGGCAGCTTCTCGTGAAACTAAACTCTAGAAATGAGTACCTAAGCACAAAACTGCCCGCTAACCCTAAACCTAACTTGAAAGTGACACGCCTTCCGTTGTGCCTGGTCCAAGTGCTGCCATAACGCAGTTCCCCTGATGAAGCCGTAGTTGACGGCGAAACGTTGGGAAGCATCCGTAGTCCTAGTTAGTTGGCAAGGCGAGAGGACAGACACCAACTCAAGGCGTGGGCCAAATAAAAGTGGCAGCTTCTCGTGAAACTAAACTCTAGAAATGAGTACCTAAGCACAAAACTGCCCGCTAACCCTAAACCTAACTTGAAAGTGACACGCCTTCCGTTGTGCCTGGTCCAAGTGCTGCCATAACGCAGTTCCCCTGATGAAGCCGTAGTTGACGGCGAAACGTTGGGAAGCATCCGTAGTCCTAGTTAGTTGGCAAGGCGAGAGGACAGACACCAACTCAAGGCGTGGGCCAAATAAAAGTGGCAGCTTCTCGTGAAACTAAACTCTAGAAATGAGTACCTAAGCACAAAACTGCCCGCTAACCCTAAACCTAACTTGAAAGTGACACGCCTTCCGTTGTGCCTGGTCCAAGTGCTGCCATAACGCAGTTCCCCTGATGAAGCCGTAGTTGACGGCGAAACGTTGGGAAGCATCCGTAGTCCTAGTTAGTTGGCAAGGCGAGAGGACAGACACCAACTCAAGGCGTGGGCCAAATAAAAGTGGCAGCTTCTCGTGAAACTAAACTCTAGAAATGAGTACCTAAGCACAAAACTGCCCGCTAACCCTAAACCTAACTTGAAAGTGACACGCCTTCCGTTGTGCCTGGTCCAAGTGCTGCCATAACGCAGTTCCCCTGATGAAGCCGTAGTTGACGGCGAAACGTTGGGAAGCATCCGTAGTCCTAGTTAGTTGGCAAGGCGAGAGGACAGACACCAACTCAAGGCGTGGGCCAAATAAAAGTGGCAGCTTCTCGTGAAACTAAACTCTAGAAATGAGTACCTAAGCACAAAACTGCCCGCTAACCCTAAACCTAACTTGAAAGTGACACGCCTTCCGTTGTGCCTGGTCCAAGTGCTGCCATAACGCAGTTCCCCTGATGAAGCCGTAGTTGACGGCGAAACGTTGGGAAGCATCCGTAGTCCTAGTTAGTTGGCAAGGCGAGAGGACAGACACCAACTCAAGGCGTGGGCCAAATAAAAGTGGCAGCTTCTCGTGAAACTAAACTCTAGAAATGAGTACCTAAGCACAAAACTGCCCGCTAACCCTAAACCTAACTTGAAAGTGACACGCCTTCCGTTGTGCCTGGTCCAAGTGCTGCCATAACGCAGTTCCCCTGATGAAGCCGTAGTTGACGGCGAAACGTTGGGAAGCATCCGTAGTCCTAGTTAGTTGGCAAGGCGAGAGGACAGACACCAACTCAAGGCGTGGGCCAAATAAAAGTGGCAGCTTCTCGTGAAACTAAACTCTAGAAATGAGTACCTAAGCACAAAACTGCCCGCTAACCCTAAACCTAACTTGAAAGTGACACGCCTTCCGTTGTGCCTGGTCCAAGTGCTGCCATAACGCAGTTCCCCTGATGAAGCCGTAGTTGACGGCGAAACGTTGGGAAGCATCCGTAGTCCTAGTTAGTTGGCAAGGCGAGAGGACAGACACCAACTCAAGGCGTGGGCCAAATAAAAGTGGCAGCTTCTCGTGAAACTAAACTCTAGAAATGAGTACCTAAGCACAAAACTGCCCGCTAACCCTAAACCTAACTTGAAAGTGACACGCCTTCCGTTGTGCCTGGTCCAAGTGCTGCCATAACGCAGTTCCCCTGATGAAGCCGTAGTTGACGGCGAAACGTTGGGAAGCATCCGTAGTCCTAGTTAGTTGGCAAGGCGAGAGGACAGACACCAACTCAAGGCGTGGACCAAATAAAAGTGGCAGCTTCTCGTGAAACTAAACTCTAGAAATGAGTACCTAAGCACAAAACTGCCCGCTAACCCTAAACCTAACTTGAAAGTGACACGCCTTCCGTTGTGCCTGGTCCAAGTGCTGCCATAACGCAGTTCCCCTGATGAAGCCGTAGTTGACGGCGAAACGTTGGGAAGCATCCGTAGTCCTAGTTAGTTGGCAAGGCGAGAGGACAGACACCAACTCAAGGCGTGGGCCAAATAAAAGTGGCAGCTTCTCGTGAAACTAAACTCTAGAAATGAGTACCTAAGCACAAAACTGCCCGCTAACCCTAAACCTAACTTGAAAGTGACACGCCTTCCGTTGTGCCTGGTCCAAGTGCTGCCATAACGCAGTTCCCCTGATGAAGCCGTAGTTGACGGCGAAACGTTGGGAAGCATCCGTAGTCCTAGTTAGTTGGCAAGGCGAGAGGACAGACACCAACTCAAGGCGTGGGCCAAATAAAAGTGGCAGCTTCTCGTGAAACTAAACTCTAGAAATGAGTACCTAAGCACAAAACTGCCCGCTAACCCTAAACCTAACTTGAAAGTGACACGCCTTCCGTTGTGCCTGGTCCAAGTGCTGCCATAACGCAGTTCCCCTGATGAAGCCGTAGTTGACGGCGAAACGTTGGGAAGCATCCGTAGTCCTAGTTAGTTGGCAAGGCGAGAGGACAGACACCAACTCAAGGCGTGGGCCAAATAAAAGTGGCAGCTTCTCGTGAAACTAAACTCTAGAAATGAGTACCTAAGCACAAAACTGCCCGCTAACCCTAAACCTAACTTGAAAGTGACACGCCTTCCGTTGTGCCTGGTCCAAGTGCTGCCATAACGCAGTTCCCCTGATGAAGCCGTAGTTGACGGCGAAACGTTGGGAAGCATCCGTAGTCCTAGTTAGTTGGCAAGGCGAGAGGACAGACACCAACTCAAGGCGTGGGCCAAATAAAAGTGGCAGCTTCTCGTGAAACTAAACTCTAGAAATGAGTACCTAAGCACAAAACTGCCCGCTAACCCTAAACCTAACTTGAAAGTGACACGCCTTCCGTTGTGCCTGGTCCAAGTGCTGCCATAACGCAGTTCCCCTGATGAAGCCGTAGTTGACGGCGAAACGTTGGGAAGCATCCGTAGTCCTAGTTAGTTGGCAAGGCGAGAGGACAGACACCAACTCAAGGCGTGGGCCAAATAAAAGTGGCAGCTTCTCGTGAAACTAAACTCTAGAAATGAGTACCTAAGCACAAAAACTGCCCGCTAACCCTAAACCTAACCCTGAACCCCTAACCCCTAGACCCTAACCCTAACCCTAACCCGAACCCCCGAACCCTAACCCTAACCCTAACCTAACCCTAACCCCTATCCCTAACCCCTAACCCTAACCCTAACCCTAACCCTAACCCTAACCCCTAACCCCTAACCCTAACCCTAACCCTAACCCTAACCCTAACCCCTAACCCCTAACCCCTAACCCTAACCCTAACCCTAACCCCTAACCCTAAACCGTAACCTAACCCTAACCCGTAACCCTAACCCTAACCCCTAACCCTAACCCTAACCCTAACCCCTAACCCTAACCCTAACCCTAACCCTAACCCCTAACCCTAACCCTTACCCTAACCCTAACCCTAACCCTAACCCTAACCCCTAACCCTAACACTAACCCTAAGTCCTAAAGCTAACCCTAAAGCCTAACCCTAACCCCTTACCCTAACCCTAACCCTAACCCTAACCCCTAAACCCTAACCCTAACCCTAACCCTAACCCTAACCCTAACCCTAACCCTAACCCTAACCCTTCCCCCTAACCCTAACCCTAACCCTAACCCTAACCCCTAACCCTAACCCGAACCCTAACCCTAACCCTAACCCTACCATAACCCCTAACCTAACCCTAACACCTAACCCTAACCCTAACACTATCCCTAACCCTAACCCTAACCCTAACCCTAACCCTAACCCGTAACCCTAACCCTAACACTAACCCTAACCCTAACCCTAACCCTAACCCTAACCCTAACCCCTAACCCTAACCCTAACCCTAACCCCTAACCCCTAACCCTAACCCTAACACTAACCCTAACCCTAACCCCTAACCCTAACCCTAACCCTAGCCCTAACCCTAACCCTAACCCTAACCCCTAACCTTAACCCGTAACCATAACCCTAACCCGAAACCTAACCCTTAACCCTAACCTAACCTAACCCTAACCATTAACCCGTAACCCTAACCTAACACTAACCCTAACCCCTAACCCTTA
>NW_027141199.1:600000-788048 GCF_036365525.1 Heterodontus francisci
CACTGAAACGCTTACCCACACACTGAAACACCTTCCCCACACACTGGAACCCCTTCCCCACGCACTGAAAACCCTTCCCCACACACTGAAACACCTTTCCCACACTCTGAAACCCCATCCCCACCCACTGCAACACATCCCCACACACTGAAACACCTTCCCCACACACTGAAACCCCTTCCCCACACACTGAAACGCTTCCCCAAACACTGAAACCCATTCCGCACATACTGAAACACCTTCCCCACACACTGAAACCCCTTCGTCACACACTGAAACCCCTTCCGCACGCAGTGAAATCCTTTCCCACACATTGAAACACCTTCCCCACACACTGAATCCCCTTCCCCACACACTGAAACCCGTTCCGCACAACTGAAACACCTTCCCCACACACTGAAACCCCTTCCTCACACACTGAAACCCCTTCCCCACACACTGAAACACCTTCCCCAAACACTGAACCCCCTTCCCCACACACTGAAACACCTTACCTACAAACTGAAACACCTTTCCCACACACTGAAACCCCTTCCCCACACACTGGAACCCTTCCCCACACACTGAAACACCTTCCCCAAACACTGAACCCCCTTCCCCACACACTGAAACAGCTTCCCCACAAACTGACATAAATTCCCCACACACTGAAACACCTTCCTCAGACACTGAAACCCATTCCGCACACACTGAAACACCTTCCCCACAGACTGACACCCTTCCCCACACACTGAAACCCCTTCCGCACACACTGAAACACCATCCCCACAGACTGACACCCTTCCCCACACCCTGAAACCCCTTCCCCACACAATGAAACACCTTCTCCACACACTGAAACACCTTCCCCACACACTGAAACACCTTCCCCACACACTGAAACCCCTTCCCCACACACTGAAAAACCCTTCCCCACACACTGAAACACCTTCCCCACACACAGAAACCCCATCTGCACACAGTGAAACCCTTCCCCACACACTGAAACACCTTCCCCACACACTGAAACCCCTTCCGCACACACTGAAACCCATCCCCACACACTGAAACCCATCCCCACACACTGAAGCATCTTCCCCACACACTGAAACCCCTTCCCCACACACAGAAACCCCTTCCCCACACAGTGAAACACCTTCCCCACACACTGAAACACATCCCCACACACTGAAACTCCTTCCCCACACACTGAAACCCCTTCCCCACGCACTGACACCCTTCCCCACACACTGAAATAAATTCCCCACACACTGAAACGCTTACCCACACACTGAAACACCTTCCCCACACACTGGAACCCCTTCCCCACACACTGAAACACCTTCCCCACACTCTGAAACCCCATCCCCACACACTGCAACACATCCCCACACACTGAAACACCTTCCCCACGCACTGAAACACCTTCCCCACACACTGAAACCCCTTCCCCACACACTGAAAAACCCTTCCCCACACACTGAAACACCTTCCCCACACACTGAAACCCCTTCCGCACACACTGAAACCCATCCCCACACACTGAAACCCATCCCCACACACTGAAGCATCTTCCCCACACACTGAAACCCCTTCCCCACACACAGAAACTCCTTCCCCACACACTGAAACACCTTCCCCACACACTGACACCCTTCCCCACACACTGAAATAAATTCCCCACACACTGAAACGCTTACCCACACACTGAAACACCTTCCCCACACACTGGAACCCCTTCCCCACACACTGAAACACCTTCCCCACACTCTGAAAACCCATCCCCGCACACTGCAACACATCCCCACACACTGAAACACCTTCCCCACGCACTGAAATCCCTTCCCCACACACTGAAACGCTTCCCCAAACACTGAAACCCATTCACCACAAACTGAAACACATTCCCCACACACTGAAACCCCTTCCCCGCACGCTGAAATGCCTTCCGCACACACTGAAACCCCTTCCGCACACACTGAAACAGCTTCCCCACAGACTGAAACCCCTTCCCAACACACTGAAACCCGTTCCGCACATGCTGAAACACCTTCCCCACACACTGAAACCCCTTCCTCACACACTGAAACCCCTTCCACACACCGTGAAACCCTTTCCCACACATTGAAACACCTTCCCCACACATTGAATCCCCTTCCCCACACACTGAAACCCGTTCCGCACATACTGAAACACCTTCCCCACACACTGAAACCCCTTCCTCACACACTGAAACCCCTTCCCCAAACACTGAAACACCTTCCCCAAACACTGAACCCCCTTCCCCACACACTGAAACAGCTTCCCCACAAACTGAAACACCTTTCCCACACACTGAAACCCCTTCCCCACACACTGGAACCCTTCCCCACACACTGAAACACCTTCCCCAAACACTGAACCCCCTTCCCCACACACTGAAACAGCTTCCCCACAAACTGAAACCCCTTCCCCACACACTGAAACACCTTCCCCACACACTGAAATAAATTCCCCACACACTGAAACACCTTCCTCAAACACTGAAACCCCTTCCGCACACACTGAAACACCTTCCCCACAGAATGACACCCTTCCCCACACACTGAAACCCCTTCCCCACACAATGAAACCCTTCCCCACACACTGAAACCCCTTCTGCACACACTGAAACACCTTCCCCACAGAGTGACACCCTTCCCCACACACTGAAACCCCTTCCCCACGCACTGAAACGCCTTCCCCATACACTGAAACACCTTCCCCACACACCGAAACCACTTCCACACACACTGAAACACCTTCCCCACACACTGAAACCCCTTCCCCACACACCGAAACCCCTTCCCCAAACACTGAAACACCTTCCGCACACACTGAAACCCCTTCCGCACACACTGAAACCCGTCCCCACACTCTGAAACCCATCCCCACACACTGAAACCCCTTCCCCACACACTGAAAAACCCTTCCCCACAAACTGAAACCCCTTCCCCACACACAGAAACACCTTCCGCACACAGTGAAACCCTTCCCCACACACTGAAACACATTCCCCACACACAGAAACACATTCCCCACACACTGAAACCCCTTCTGCACACACTGAAACCCATCCCCAAACACTGAAACCCATCCCCACACACTGAAGCATCTTCCCCACACACTGAAACCCCTTCCCCCCACACAGAAACCCCTTCCGCACACAGTGAAACCCTTCCCCACACACTGAAACACCTTCCCCACACACTGAAACACATCCCCACACACTGAAACTCCTTCCCCACACACTGAAACCCATCCCCACACACTGAAACCCCTTCTCCACACACTGAAACCCCTTCCCCACACACTGAAACTCTTACCCACAAACTGAAATAAATTCCCCACACACTGAAACGCTTACCCGCACACTGAAACACCTTCCCCACACACTGGAACCCCTTCCCCACGCACTGAACCCCCTTCCCCACACACTGAAACAGCTTCCCCACAAACTGAAACCCCTTCCCCACACACTGAAACACCTTCCCCACACGCTGAAATAAATTCCCCACACACTGAAACACCTTCCTCAAACACTGAAACACCTTCCGCACATACTGAAACACCTTCCCCACAGACTGACACCCTTCCCCACACACTGAAACCCCTTCCCCACACAATGAAACCCTTCCCCACACACTGAAACCCCTTCCGCACACACTGAAACACCTTCCCCACAGACTGAAACACCTTCCGCACACACTGAAACCCCTTCCGCACACACTGAAACCCCTTCCCCACACACTGAAACCCCTTGTCCACACACTGAAACCCTTCCACACACACTGAAATAAATTCCCCACACACTGAAACGCTTACACGCACACTGAAACACATTCCCCACAGACTGGAACCCCTTCCCTACGCACTGAAAACCCTTCCCCACACACTGAAACACCTTCCCCACACTCTGAAACCCCACGCCCACACACTGCAACACATCCCCACACACTGAAACAACTTCCCCACACACTGAAACCCATTCACCACAAACTGAAACACATTCCCCACACACTGAAACCCCTTCCCCACACGCTGAAATGCCTTCCGCACACACTGAAACCCCTTCTGCACACACTGAAACAGCTTCCCCACACACTGAATCCCCTTCCCCACACACTGAAACCCGTTCCGCACATACTGAAACACCTTCCCCACACACTGAAACCCCTTCCTCACACACTGAAACCCCTTCCCCAAACACTGAAACACCTTCCCCAAACACTGAACCCCCTTCCCCACACACTGAAACAGCTTCCCCACAAACTGAAACACCTTTCCCACACACTGAAACCCCTTCCCCACACACTGGAACCCTTCCCCACACACTGAAACACCTTCCCCAAACACTGAACCCCCTTCCCCACACACTGAAACAGCTTCCCCACAAACTGAAACCCCTTCCCCACACATTGAAACACCTTCCCCACACACTGAAATAAATTCCCCACACACTGAAACACCTTCCTCAAACACTGAAACCCCTTCCGCACACACTGAAACACCTTCCCCACAGAATGACACCCTTCCCCACACACTGAAACCCCTTCCCCACACAATGAAACCCTTCCCCACACACTGAAACCCCTTCTGCACACACTGAAACACCTTCCCCACAGACTGACACCCTTCCCCACACACTGAAACCCCTTCCCCACGCACTGAAACGCCTTCCCCATACACTGAAACACCTTCCCCACACACCGAAACCACTTCCACACACACTGAAACACCTTCCCCACACACTGAAACCCCTTCCCCACACACCGAAACCCCTTCCCCAAACACTGAAACACCTTCCGCACACACTGAAACCCCTTCCGCACACACTGAAATCCGTCCCCACACTCTGAAACCCATCCCCAAACACTGAAACCCCTTCCCCACACACTGAAAAACCCTTCCCCACAAACTGAAACCCCTTCCCCACACACAGAAACACCTTCCGCACTCAGTGAAACCCTTCCCCACACACCGAAACACATTCCCCACACACAGAAACACCTTCCCCACACACTGAAACCCCTTCTGCACACACTGAAACCCATCCCCAAACACTGAACCCCATCCCCACACACTGAAGCATCTTCCCCACACACTGAAACCCCTTCCCCACACACAGAAACCCCTTCCGCACACAGTGAAACCCTTCCCCACACACTGAAACACCTTCCCCACACACTGAAACACATCCCCACACACTGAAACTCCTTCCCCACACACTGAAACCCATCCCCACACACTGAAACACCTTCCCCACACACTGAAACCCCTTCCCCACACACTGAAACCCTTACCCACACACTGAAATAAATTCCCCACACACTGAAACGCTTACCCGCACACTGAAACACCTTCCCCACACACTGGAACCCCTTCCCCACGCACTGAACCCCCTTCCCCACACACTGAAACAGCTTCCCCACAAACTGAAACCCCTTCCCCACACACTGAAACACCTTCCCCACACGCTGAAATAAATTCCCCACACACTGAAATACCTTCCTCAAACACTGAAACCCCTTCCGCACACACTGAAACACCTTCCCCACAGACTGACACCCTTCCCCACACACTGAGACCCCTTCCCCACACAATGAAACCCTTCCCCACACACTGAAACCCCTTCCGCACACACTGAAACCCCTTCCGCACACACTGAAACACCTTCCCCACAGACTGAAACACCTTCCGCACACACTGAAACCCCTTCCGCACACACTGAAACCCATCCCCACACACTGAAACCCCTTCCCCACACACTGAAACCCCTTGTCCACACACTGAAACCCTTCCACACACACTGAAACCCCTTCCCCACGAACTGAAACACCTTCCCCACACACTGAAACACCTTCCCCACACACTGATATCACATCCCCATACACTGAAACCCTTCCCCACACTCTGAAACCACTTCCCCACCCACTGCAACACCTTCCCCACAAACGGGAACACCTTCCCCACACACTGAAACCCCTTCCCCACACACTGAAACACCTTCCCCACACACTGAAACTCCTTCCTCACAGACTGAAACCCATCCCCACACACTGAAACCCATCCCCACACACTGAAACACCTTCCCCACACACTGCAACCCTTCCCCACACACTGAAACACATCCCCACACACTGAAACACATCCCCACACACTGAAACACCTTCCCCACACACTGAGACCCCTTCCCCACACACTAAAACATCTTCCCCGCACACTGAAACACCTTCCCCAAACACTGAAATACCATCCCCACACACTGAAACACCTTTCCCACACACTGAAACCCCTTCCCCACACACTGGAACCCTTCCCCACACACTGAAACACCTTCCCCAAACACTGAAAGCCCTTCCCCACACACTGAAACAGCTTCCCCACAAACTGAAACCCCTTCCCCACACACTGAAACGCCTTCCCCACACACTGAAATAAATTCCCCACACACTGAAACACCTTCCTCAAACACTGAAACCCCTTCCGCACACACTGAAACACCTTCCCCACAGACTGACACCCTTCCCCACACACTGAAACCCCTTTCCCACACAATGAAACCCTTCCACACACACTGAAACCCCTTCCCCACACACTGAAACACCTTCTCCACACACTGAAACACCTTCCCCACACACTGAAACGCCTTCCACATACACTGAAACACCTTCCCCACACATCGAAACCCCTTTCCCACACACGGAAACCCCTTCCACACACACTGAAACACCTTCCCCACACACTGAAACCCCTTCCCCACACACCGAAACCCCTTCCCGACACACTGAAACACCTTCCGCACACACTGAAACCCCTTCCGCACACATTGAAACCCGTCCCCACACTCTGAAACCCATCCCCACACACTGAAACCCGTTCCCCACACACTGAAACCCCTTCCGCACACTCTGAAACACCTTTCCCACACACTGAAACTTCTTCCCCAAACACTGAAACCCTTTCCGCACACACTGAAACCCATCCCCACACACTGAAACCCATCCCCACACACTGAAGCACCTTCCCCACACACTGAAAAACCCTTCCCCACACACTGAAACCCCTTCCCCACACACAGAAACCCCTTCCGCACACAGTGAAACCCTTCCCCACACACTGAAACACATTCCCCACACACAGAAACACCTTCCCCACACACTGAAACCCCTTCCGCACACACTGAAACACATCCCCAAACACTGAAACCCATCCCCACACACTGAAGCATCTTCCCCACACACTGAAACCCCTTCTCCACACACAGAAACCCCTTCCGCACACAGTGAAACCCTTCCCCACACACTGAAACACCTTCCCCACACACTGAAACACATCCCCACACACTGAAACTCCTTCCCCACACACTGAAACCCATCCCCACACACTGAAACCCCTTCCCCACACACTGAAACCCCTTCCCCACACACTGAAACCCTTACCCACACACTGAAATAAATTCCCCACACACTGAAACGCTTACCCGCACACTGAAACACCTTCCCCACACACTGGAACCCCTTCCCCACGCACTGAACCCCCTTCCCCACACACTGAAACAGCTTCCCCAAAAACTGAAACCCCTTCGCCACACACTGAAACACCTTCCCCACACGCTGAAATAATTTCCCCACACACTGAAACACCTTCCTCAAACACTGAAACCCCTTCCGCACACACTGAAACACCTTCCCCACAGACTGAGACCCTTCCCCACACACGGAAACCCCTTCCCCACACAATGAAACCCTTCCCCACACACTGAAACCCCTTCCGCACACACTGAAACACCTTCCCCACAGACTGAAACACCTTCCGCACACACTGAAGCCCCTTCCGCACACACTGAAACCCATCCCCACACACTGAAACCCCTTCCCCACACACTGAAACCCCTTGTCCACACACTGAAACCCTTCCACACACACTGAAATAAATTCCCCACACACTGAAACGCTTACACGCACACTGAAACACATTCCCCACAGACTGGAACCCCTTCCCTATGCACTGAAAACCCTTCCCCACACACTGAAACACCTTCCCCACACTCTGAAACCCCACGCCCACACACTGCAACACATCCCCACACACTGAAACCCATTCACCACAAACTGAAACACATTCCCCACACACTGAAACCCCTTCCCCACACGCTGAAATGCCTTCCGCACACACTGAAACCCCTTCTGCACACACTGAAACAGCTTCCCCACAGACTGAAACCCCTTCCTCACACACTGAAACCCGTTCCGCACATACTTAAACACATTCCCCACACACTGAAACCCCTTCCTCACACACTGAAACCCCTTCCCCACGAACTGAAACACCTTCCCCACACACTGAAACACCTTCCCCACACACTGATATCACATCCCCATACACTGAAACCCTTTCCCACACTCTGAAACAACTTCCCCACACACTGAAACACCTTCCCCACAAACGGTAACACCTTCCCCACACACTGAAACCCCTTCCCCACACACTGAAACACCTTCCCCACACACTGAAACTCCTTCCTCACAGACTGAAACCCATCCCCACACACTGAAACCCATCCCCACACACTGAAACACCTTCCCCACACACTGCAACCCTTCCCCACACACTGAAACACATCCCCACACACTGAAACACATCCCCACACACTGAAACACCTTCCCCACACACTGAGACCCCTTCCCCACACACTAAAACATCTTCCCCACACACTGAAACACCTTCCCCAAACACTGAAATACCATCCCCACACACTGAAACACCTTTCCCACACACTGAAACCCCTTCCCCACACACTGGAACCCTTCCCCACACACTGAAACACCTTCCCCAAACACTGAAAGCCCTTCCCCACACACTGAAACAGCTTCCCCACAAACTGAAACCCCTTCCCCACACACTGAAACGCCTTCCCAACACACTGAAATAAATTCCCCACACACAGAAACACCTTCCTCAAACACTGAAACCCCTTCCACACACACTGAAACACCTTCCCCACAGACTGACACCCTTCCCCACACACTGAAACCCCTTCCCCACACAATGAAACCCTTCCACACACACTGAAACCCCTTCCCCACACACTGAAACACCTTCTCCACACACTGAAACACCTTCCCCACACACTGAAACGCCTTCCACATACACTGAAACACCTTCCCCACACATCGAAACCCCTTTCCCACACACGGAAACCCCTTCCACACACACTGAAACACCTTCCCCACACACTGAAACCCCTTCCCCACACACCGAAACCCCTTCCCGACACACTGAAACACCTTCCGCACACACTGAAACCCCTTCCGCACACAGTGAAACCCGTCCCCACACTCTGAAACCCATCCCCACACACTGAAACCCGTTCCCCACACACTGAAACCCCTTCCGCACACTCTGAAACACCTTCCCCACACACTGAAACCTCTTCCCCAAACACTGAAAACCTTTCCGCACACACTGAAACCCATCCCCACACACTGAAACCCATCCCCACACACTGAAGCACCTTCCCCACACACTGAAACCCCTTCCCCACACACAGAAGCCCCTACCCCACACACAGAAACCCCTTCCCGACACACTGAAACCCGTTCCGCACATACTGAAACACCTTCCCCACACACTGAAACCCCTTCCTCACACACTGAACCCCCTTCTGCACACAGTGAAACCCTTTCCCACACATTGAAACACCTTCCCCACACACTGAATCCCCTTCCCCACACACTGAAACCCGTTCCGCACATACTGAAACAGCTTCCCCACAAACTGAAACACCTTCCCCACACACTAAAACATCTTCCCCGCACACTGAAACACCTTCCCCAAACACTGAAATACCATCCCCACACACTGAAACACCTTTCCCACACACTGAAACCCCTTCCCCACACACTGGAACCCTTCCCCACACACTGAAACACCTTCCCCAAACACTGAAAGCCCTTCCCCACACACTGAAACAGCTTCCCCACAAACTGAAACCCCTTCCCCACACACTGAAACGCCTTCCCCACACACTGAAATAAATTCCCCACACACTGAAACACCTTCCTCAAACACTGAAACCCCTTCCACACACACTGAAACACCTTCCCCACAGACTGACACCCTTCCCCACACACTGAAACCCCTTCACCACACAATGAAACCCTTCCACACACACTGAAACCCCTTCCCCACACACTGAAACACCTTCTCCACACACTGAAACACCTTCCCCACACACTGAAACGCCTTCCACATACACTGAAACACCTTCCCCACACATCGAAACCCCTTTCCCACACACGGAAACCCCTTCCACACACACTGAAACACCTTCCCCACACACTGAAAGCCCTTCCCCACACACCGAAACCCCTTCCCGACACACTGAAACACCTTCCGCACACACTGAAACCCCTTCCGCACACATTGAAACCCGTCCCCACACACTGAAACCCATCCCCACACACTGAAACCCATCCCCACACACTGAAGCACCTTCCCCACACACTGAAACCCCTTCCCCACACACAGAAGCCCCTTCCCCACACACAGAAACCCCTTCCCTACACACTGAAACCCGTTCCGCACATACTGAAACACCTTCCCCACACACTGAAACCCCTTCCTCACACACTGAACCCCCTTCTGCACACAGTGAAACCCTTTCCCACACATTGAAACACCTTCCCCACACACTGAATCCCCTTCCCCACACACTGAAACCCGTTCCGCACATACTGAAACATCTTCCCCACACACTGAAACCCCTTCCTCACACACTGAAACCCCTTCCCCACAAACTTAAACACCTTCCCCACACACTGAAACACCTTCCCCACACACTGAAATCACATCCCCACACACTGAAACCCTTCCCCACACTCTGAAACCACTTCCCCACACACTGAAACACCTTCCCCACAAACGGTAACACCTTCCCCACACACTGAAACCCCTTCCCCACACACTGAAGCACCTTCCCCACACACTGAAACTCCTTCCTCACAGACTGAAACCCATCCCCACACACTGAAACCCATCCCCACACATTGAAACATCTTCCCCACACACTGCAACCCTTCCCCACACACTGAAACACATCCCCATGCACTGAAACACATCCCCACACACTGAAACACCTTCCCCACACACTGAGACCCCTTCCCCACACACTAAAACATCATTCCCGCACACTGAAACACCGTCCCCACACACTGAAATACCATCCCCACACACTGAAACACCTTTCCCACACACTGAAACCCCTTCCCCACACACTAGAACCCTTCCCCACACACTGAAACACCTTCCCCAAACACTGAAAGTCCTTCCCCACAGACTGAAACAGCTTCCCCACAAACTGAAACCCCTTCCCCACACACTGAAACACCTTCCCCACACACTGAAATAAATTCCCCACACACTGAAACACCTTCCTCAAACACTGAAACCCCTTCCGCACACACTGAAACACCTTCCCCACAGACTGACACCCTTCCCCACACACTGAAACCCCTTCCCCACACAATGAAACCCTTCCCCACACACTGAAACCCCTTCCCCACACACTGAAACACCTTCTCCACACACTGAAACACCTTCCCCACACACTGAAACGCCTTCCCCATACACTGAAACACCTTCCCCACACACCGAAACCCCTTCCCCACACACGGAAACCCCTTCCACACACACTGAAACACCTTCCCCACACACTGAAACCCCTTCCCCACACACCGAAACCCCTTCCCCATACACTGAAACACCTTCCGCACACACTGAAACCCCTTCCGCACACATTGACACCCGTCCCCACACTCTGAAACCCATCCCCACACACTGAAACCCCTTCCCCACACACTGAAACCCCTTCCGCACACACTGAAACCCATCCCCACACACTGAAACCCATCCCCACACACTGAAGCATCTTCCCCACACACTGAAACCCCTTCCCCACACACAGAAAACCCTTCCGCACACAGTGAAACCCTTCCCCACACACTGAAACACATTCCCCACACACTGAAACCCCTTCCCCACACACTGAAACCCATCCCCACACACTGAAACCCCTTCCCCACTTACTGAAACCCCTTCCCCACACACTGAAACCCTTCCCCACACACTGAAATAAATTCCCCACACACTGAAACACCTTTCCCACACACTGAAACCCCTTCCCCACACACTGGAACCCTTCCCCACACACTGAAACCCCTTCCCCACACACAGAAGCCCCTACCCCACACACAGAAACCCCTTCCCGACACACTGAAACCCGTTCCGCACATACTGAAACACCTTCCCCACACACTGAAACCCCTTCCTCACACACTGAACCCCCTTCTGCACACAGTGAAACCCTTTCCCACACATTGAAACACCTTCCCCACACACTGAATCCCCTTCCCCACACACTGAAACCCGTTCCGCACATACTGAAACAGCTTCCCCACAAACTGAAACACCTTCCCCACACACTAAAACATCTTCCCCGCACACTGAAACACCTTCCCCAAACACTGAAATACCATCCCCACACACTGAAACACCTTTCCCACACACTGAAACCCCTTCCCCACACACTGGAACCCTTCCCCACACACTGAAACACCTTCCCCAAACACTGAAAGCCCTTCCCCACACACTGAAACAGCTTCCCCACAAACTGAAACCCCTTCCCCACACACTGAAACGCCTTCCCCACACACTGAAATAAATTCCCCACACACTGAAACACCTTCCTCAAACACTGAAACCCCTTCCACACACACTGAAACACCTTCCCCACAGACTGACACCCTTCCCCACACACTGAAACCCCTTCACCACACAATGAAACCCTTCCACACACACTGAAACCCCTTCCCCACACACTGAAACACCTTCTCCACACACTGAAACACCTTCCCCACACACTGAAACGCCTTCCACATACACTGAAACACCTTCCCCACACATCGAAACCCCTTTCCCACACACGGAAACCCCTTCCACACACACTGAAACACCTTCCCCACACACTGAAAGCCCTTCCCCACACACCGAAACCCCTTCCCGACACACTGAAACACCTTCCGCACACACTGAAACCCCTTCCGCACACATTGAAACCCGTCCCCACACACTGAAACCCATCCCCACACACTGAAACCCATCCCCACACACTGAAGCACCTTCCCCACACACTGAAACCCCTTCCCCACACACAGAAGCCCCTTCCCCACACACAGAAACCCCTTCCCTACACACTGAAACCCGTTCCGCACATACTGAAACACCTTCCCCACACACTGAAACCCCTTCCTCACACACTGAACCCCCTTCTGCACACAGTGAAACCCTTTCCCACACATTGAAACACCTTCCCCACACACTGAATCCCCTTCCCCACACACTGAAACCCGTTCCGCACATACTGAAACATCTTCCCCACACACTGAAACCCCTTCCTCACACACTGAAACCCCTTCCCCACAAACTTAAACACCTTCCCCACACACTGAAACACCTTCCCCACACACTGAAATCACATCCCCACACACTGAAACCCTTCCCCACACTCTGAAACCACTTCCCCACACACTGAAACACCTTCCCCACAAACGGTAACACCTTCCCCACACACTGAAACCCCTTCCCCACACACTGAAGCACCTTCCCCACACACTGAAACTCCTTCCTCACAGACTGAAACCCATCCCCACACACTGAAACCCATCCCCACACATTGAAACATCTTCCCCACACACTGCAACCCTTCCCCACACACTGAAACACATCCCCATGCACTGAAACACATCCCCACACACTGAAACACCTTCCCCACACACTGAGACCCCTTCCCCACACACTAAAACATCATTCCCGCACACTGAAACACCGTCCCCACACACTGAAATACCATCCCCACACACTGAAACACCTTTCCCACACACTGAAACCCCTTCCCCACACACTAGAACCCTTCCCCACACACTGAAACACCTTCCCCAAACACTGAAAGTCCTTCCCCACAGACTGAAACAGCTTCCCCACAAACTGAAACCCCTTCCCCACACACTGAAACACCTTCCCCACACACTGAAATAAATTCCCCACACACTGAAACACCTTCCTCAAACACTGAAACCCCTTCCGCACACACTGAAACACCTTCCCCACAGACTGACACCCTTCCCCACACACTGAAACCCCTTCCCCACACAATGAAACCCTTCCCCACACACTGAAACCCCTTCCCCACACACTGAAACACCTTCTCCACACACTGAAACACCTTCCCCACACACTGAAACGCCTTCCCCATACACTGAAACACCTTCCCCACACACCGAAACCCCTTCCCCACACACGGAAACCCCTTCCACACACACTGAAACACCTTCCCCACACACTGAAACCCCTTCCCCACACACCGAAACCCCTTCCCCATACACTGAAACACCTTCCGCACACACTGAAACCCCTTCCGCACACATTGACACCCGTCCCCACACTCTGAAACCCATCCCCACACACTGAAACCCCTTCCCCACACACTGAAACCCCTTCCGCACACACTGAAACCCATCCCCACACACTGAAACCCATCCCCACACACTGAAGCATCTTCCCCACACACTGAAACCCCTTCCCCACACACAGAAAACCCTTCCGCACACAGTGAAACCCTTCCCCACACACTGAAACACATTCCCCACACACTGAAAAACATCCCCACACACTGAAACCCCTTCCCCACACACTGAAACCCATCCCCACACACTGAAACCCCTTCCCCACTTACTGAAACCCCTTCCCCACACACTGAAACCCTTCCCCACACACTGAAATAAATTCCCCACACACTGAAACACCTTTCCCACACACTGAAACCCCTTCCCCACACACTGGAACCCTTCCCCACACACTGAAACACCTTCCCCAAACACTGAAAGCCCTTCCCCACACACTGAAACAGCTTCCCCACAAACTGAAACCCCTTCCTCACACACTGAAACGCCTTCCCCACACACTGAAATAAATTCCCCACACACTGAAACACCTTCCTCAAACACTGAAACCCCTTCCGCACACACTGAAACACCTTCCCCACAGACTGACACCCTTCCCCACACACTGAAACCCCTTCCCCACACAATGAAACCCTTCCACACACACTGAAACCCCTTCCCCACACACTGAAACACCTTCTCCACACACTGAAACACCTTCCCCACACACTGAAACGCCTTCCACATACACTGAAACACCTTCCCCACACATCGAAACCCCTTTCCCACACACGGAAACCCCTTCCACACACACTGAAACACCTTCCCCACACACTGAAACCCCTTCCCCACACACCGAAACCCGTCCCCACACTCTGAAACCCTTCCCCACACACTGAAACCCGTTCCCCACACACTGAAACCCCTTCCGCACACTCTGAAACACCTTCCCCACACACTGAAACTTCTTCCCCAAACACTGAAACCCTTTCCGCACACACTGAAACCCATCCACACACACTGAAACCCATCCCCACACACTGAAGCACCTTCCCCACACACTGAAAAACCCTTCCCCACACACTGAAACCCCTTCCCCACACACAGAAACCCCTTCCGCACACAGTGAAACCCTTCCCCACACACTGAAACACATTCCCCACACACAGAAACACCTTCCCCACACACTGAAACCCCTTCCGCACACACTGAAACACATCCCCACACACTGAAGCATCTTCCCCACACACTGAAACCCCTTCCCCACACACAGAGACCCCTTCCGCACACAGTGAAACCCTTCCCCACACACTGAAACACATTCCCCACACACTGAAACACATCCCCACACACTGAAACTCCTTCCCCACACACTGAAACCCATCCCCACACACTGAAACCCCTTCCCCACACACTGAAACCCCTTCCCCACACACTGAAACCCTTACCCACACACTGAAATAAATTCCCCACACACTGAAACGCTTACCCGCACACTGAAACACGTTCCCCACAGACTGGAACCCCTTCCCCACGCACTGAACCCCCTTCCCCACACACTGAAACAGCTTCCCCACAAACTGATACCCCTTCCCCACACACTGAAACACCTTCCCCACACGCTGAAATAAATTCCCCACACACTGAAACACCTTCCTCAAACACTGAAACCCCTTCCGCACACACTGAAACACCTTCCCCACAGACTGACACCCTTCCCCACACACTGAAACCCCTTCCCCACACAATGAAACCCTTCCCCACACACTGAAACCCCTTCCGCACACACTGAAACACCTTCCCCACAGATTGAAACACCTTCCGCACACACTGAAACCCCTTCCGCACACACTGAAATAAATTCCCCACACACTGAAACGCTTACACGCACACTGAAACACATTCCCCACAGACTGGAACCCCTTCCCTACGCACTGAAAACCCTTCCCCACACACTGAAACACCTTCCCCACACTCTGAAACCCCACGCCCACACACTGCAACACATCCCCACACACTGAAACAACTTCCCCACACACTGAAACCCATTCACCACAAACTGAAACACATTCCCCACACACTGAAACCCCTTCCCCACACGCTGAAATGCCTTCCGCACACACTGAAACCCCTTCTGCACACACTGAAACAGCTTCCCCACAGACTGAAACCCCTTCCCCACACACTGAAACCCGTTCCGCACATACTTAAACACATTCCCCACACACTGAAACCCCTTCCTCACACACTGAAACCCCTTCCCCACGAACTGAAACACCTTCCCCACACACTGAAACACCTTCCCCACACACTGATATCACATCCCCATACACTGAAACCCTTCCACACACTCTGAAACCACTTCCCCACACACTGAAACACCTTCCCCACAAACGGTAACACCTTCCCCACACACTGAAACCCCTTCCCCACACACTGAAACACCTTCCCCACACACTGAAACTCCTTCCTCACAGACTGAAACCCATCCCCACACACTGAAACCCATCCCCACACACTGAAACACCTTCCCCACACACTGCAACCCTTCCCCACACACTGAAACACATCCCCACACACTAAAACACATCCCCACACACTGAAACACCTTCCCCACACACTGAAATACCATCCCCACACACTGAAACACCATTCCCACACACTGAAACCCCTTCCCCAAACACTGAAAGCCCTTCCCCACACACTGAAACAGCTTCCCCACAAACTGAAACCCCTTCCCCACACACTGAAACAAATTCCCCACACACTGAAATAAATTCCCCACACACTGAAACACCTTCCTCAAACACTGAAACCCCTTCCGCACACACTGAAACACCTTCCCCACAGACTGACACCCTTCCCCACACACTGAAACCCCTTCCCCACACAATGAAACCCTTCCACACACACTGAAACCCCTTCCCCACACACTGAAACACCTTCTCCACACACTGAAACACCTTCCCCACACACTGAAACGCCTTCCACATACACTGAAACACCTTCCCCACACATCGAAACCCCTTTCCCACACACGGAAACCCCTTCCACACACACTGAAACACCTTCCCCACACACTGAAACCCCTTCCCCACACACCGAAACCCCTTCCCGACACACTGAAACACCTTCCGCACACACTGAAACCCCTTCCGCACACATTGAAACCCCTCCCCACACTCTGAAACCCATCCCCACACACTGAAACCCGTTCCCCACACACTGAAACCCCTTCCGCACACTCTGAAACACCTTCCCCACACACTGAAACTTCTTCCCCAAACACTGAAACCCTTTCCGCACACACTGAAACCCATCCCCACACACTGAAACCCATCCCCACACACTGAAGCACCTTCCCCACACACTGAAACCCCTTCCCCACACACAGAAGCCCCTTCCCCACACACAGAAACCCCTTCCCGACACACTGAAACCCGTTCCGCACATACTGAAACACCTTCCCCACACACTGAAACCCCTTCCTCACACACTGAACCCCCTTCCGCACACAGTGAAACCCTTTCCCACACATTGAAACACCTTCCCCACACACTGAATCCCCTTCCCCACACAGTGAAACCCGTTCCGCACATACTGAAACATCTTCCCCACACACTGAAACCCCTTCCTCACACACTGAAACCCCTTCCCCACAAACTGAAACACCTTCCCCACACACTGAAACACCTTCCCCACACACTGAAATCACATCCCCACACACTGAAACCCTTCCCCACACTCTGAAACCACTTCCCCACACACTGAAACACCTTCCCCACAAACGGTAACACCTTCCCCACACACTGAAACCCCTTCCCCACACACTGAAGCACCTTCCCCACACACTGAAACTCCTTCCTCACAGACTGAAACCCATCCCCACACACTGAAACCCATCCACACACATTGAAACACCTTCACCACACACTGCAACCCTTCCCCACACACTGAAACACATCCCCATGCACTGAAACACATCCCCACACACTGAAACAACTTCCCCACACACAGAGACCCCTTCCCCACACACTAAAACATCATTCCCGCACACTGAAACACCGTCCCCACACACTGAAATACCATCCCCACACACTGAAACACCTTTCCCACACACTGAAACCCCTTCCCCACACACTAGAACCCTTCCCCACACACTGAAACACCTTCCCCAAACACTGAAAGCCCTTCCCCACAGACTGAAACAGCTTCCCCACAAACTGAAACCCCTTCCCCACACACTGAAACACCTTCCCCACACACTGAAATAAATTCCCCACACACTGAAACACCTTCCTCAAACACTGAAACCCCTTCCGCACACACTGAAACACCTTCCCCACAGACTGACACCCTTCCCCACACACTGAAACCCCTTCCCCACACAATGAAACCCTTCCCCACACACTGAAACCCCTTCCCCACACACTGAAACACCTTCTCCACACACTGAAACACCTTCCCCACACACTGAAACGCCTTCCCCATACACTGAAACACCTTCCCCACACACCGAAACCCCTTCCCCACACACGGAAACCCCTTCCACACACACTGAAACACCTTCCCCACACTCTGAAACCCCTCCCCACACACTGAAACCCCTTCCCCACACTCTGAAACCCCTTCCGCACACACTGAAACCCATCCCCACACACTGAAACCCATCCCCACACACTGAAGCATCTTCCCCACACACGGAAACCCCTTCCCCACACACAGAAAACCCTTCCGCACACAGTGAAACCCTTCCCCACACACTGAAACACCTTCCCCACACACTGAAAAACATCCCCACACACTGAAACCCCTTCCCCACACACTGAAACCCATCCACACACACTGAAACCCCTTCCCCACTTACTGAAACCCCTTCCGCACACACTGAAACCCTTCCCCACACACTGAAATAAATTCCCCACACACTGAAACGCTTACCCACACACTGAAACAGCTTCCCCACACACTGGAACCCCTTCCCCACGCACTGAAAACCCTTCAGCACACACTGAAACACCTTCCCCACACACTGAAACCCCTTCCCCACACACCGAAACCCCTTCCCGACACACTGAAACACCTTCCGCACACACTGAAACCCCTTCCGCACACATTGAAACCCCTCCCCACACTCTGAAACCCATCCCCACACACTTGAAACCCGTTCCCCACACACTGAAACCCCTTCCGCACACTCTGAAACACCTTCCCCACACACTGAAACTTCTTCCACAAACACTGAAACCCTTTCCGCACACACTGAAACCCATCCCCACACACTGAAACCCATCCCCACACACTGAAGCACCTTCCCCACACACTGAAACCCCTTCCCCACACACAGAAGCCCCTTCCCCACACACAGAAACCCCTTCCCGACACACTGAAACCCGTTCCGCACATACTGAAACACCTTCCCCACACACTGAAACCCCTTCCTCACACACTGAACCCCCTTCCGCACACAGTGAAACCCTTTCCCACACATTGAAACACCTTCCCCACACACTGAATCCCCTTCCCCACACACTGAAACCCGTTCCGCACATACTGAAACATCTTCCCCACACACTGAAACCCCTTCCTCACACACTGAAACCCCTTCCCCACAAACTGAAACACCTTCCCCACACACTGAAACACCTTCCCCACACACTGAAATCACATCCCCACACACTGAAACCCTTCCCCACACTCTGAAACCACTTCCCCACACACTGAAACACCTTCCCCACAAACGGTAACACCTTCCCCACACACTGAAACCCCTTACCCACACACTGAAGCACCTTCCCCACACACTGAAACTCCTTCCTCACAGACTGAAACCCATCCCCACACACTGAAACCCATCCCCACACATTGAAACACCTTCCCCACACACTGCAACCCTTCCCCACACACTGAAACACATCCCCATGCACTGAAACACATCCCCACACACTGAAACACCTTCCCCACACACAGAGACCCCTTCCCCACACACTAAAACATCATTCCCGCACAGTGAAACACCGTCCCCACACACTGAAATACCATCCCCACACACTGAAACACCTTTCCCACACACTGAAACCCCTTCCCCACACACTAGAACCCTTCCCCACACACTGAAACACCTTCCCCAAACACTGAAAGCCCTTCCCCACAGACTGAAACAGCTTCCCCACAAACTGAAACCCCTTCCCCACACACTGAAACACCTTCCCCACACACTGAAATAAATTCCCCACACACTGAAACACCTTCCTCAAACACTGAAACCCCTTCCGCACACACTGAAACACCTTCCCCACAGACTGACACCCTTCCCCACACACTGAAACCCCTTCCCCACACAATGAAACCCTTCCCCACACACTGAAACCCCTTCCCCACACACTGAAACACCTTCTCCACACACTGAAACACCTTCCCCACACACTGAAACGCCTTCCCCATACACTGAAACACCTTCCCCACACACCGAAACCCCTTCCCCACACACGGAAACCCCTTCCACACACACTGAAACACCTTCCCCACACACTGAAACCCCTTCCCCACACACCGAAACCCCTTCCCCACACACTGAAACACCTTCCGCACACACTGAAACCCCTTCCGCACACATTGACACCCGTCCCCACACTCTGAAACCCATCCCCACACACTGAAACCCCTTCCCCACACACTGAAACCCCTTCCGCACACACTGAAACCCATCCCCACACACTGAAACCCATCCCCACACACTGAAGCATCTTCCCCACACACTGAAACCCCTTCCCCACACACAGAAAACCCTTCCGCACACAGTGAAACCCTTCCCCACACACTGAAACACCTTCCCCACACACTGAAAAACATCCCCACACACTGAAACCCCTTCCCCACACACTGAAACCCATCCACACACACTGAAACCCCTTCCCCACTTACTGAAACCCCTTCCCCACACACTGAAACCCTTCCCCACACACTGAAATAAATTCCCCACACACTGAAACGCTTACCCACACACTGAAACAGCTTCCCCACACACTGGAACCCCTTCCCCACGCACTGAAAACCCTTCCGCATACACTGAAACACCTTCCCCACACTCTGAAACCCCATCCCCACACACTGCAACACATCCCCACACACTGAAACCCCTTCCCCACACAATGAAACCCTTCCCCACACACTGAAACCCCTTCCCCACACACTGAAACACCTTCTCCACACACTGAAACACCTTCCCCACACACTGAAACGCCTTCCCCATACACTGAAACACCTTCCCCACACACCGAAACCCCTTCCCCACACACGGAAACCCCTTCCACACACACTGAAACACCTTCCCCACACTCTGAAACCCCTCCCCACACACTGAAACCCCTTCCCCACACTCTGAAACCCCTTCCGCACACACTGAAACCCATCCCCACACACTGAAACCCATCCCCACACACTGAAGCATCTTCCCCACACACGGAAACCCCTTCCCCACACACAGAAAACCCTTCCGCACACAGTGAAACCCTTCCCCACACACTGAAACACCTTCCCCACACACTGAAAAACATCCCCACACACTGAAACCCCTTCCCCACACACTGAAACCCATCCACACACACTGAAACCCCTTCCCCACTTACTGAAACCCCTTCCGCACACACTGAAACCCTTCCCCACACACTGAAATAAATTCCCCACACACTGAAACGCTTACCCACACACTGAAACAGCTTCCCCACACACTGGAACCCCTTCCCCACGCACTGAAAACCCTTCAGCACACACTGAAACACCTTCCCCACACACTGAAACCCCTTCCCCACACACCGAAACCCCTTCCCGACACACTGAAACACCTTCCGCACACACTGAAACCCCTTCCGCACACATTGAAACCCGTCCCCACACTCTGAAACCCATCCCCACACACTTGAAACCCGTTCCCCACACACTGAAACCCCTTCCGCACACTCTGAAACACCTTCCCCACACACTGAAACTTCTTCCACAAACACTGAAACCCTTTCCGCACACACTGAAACCCATCCCCACACACTGAAACCCATCCCCACACACTGAAGCACCTTCCCCACACACTGAAACCCCTTCCCCACACACAGAAGCCCCTTCCCCACACACAGAAACCCCTTCCCGACACACTGAAACCCGTTCCGCACATACTGAAACACCTTCCCCACACACTGAAACCCCTTCCTCACACACTGAACCCCCTTCCGCACACAGTGAAACCCTTTCCCACACATTGAAACACCTTCCCCACACACTGAATCCCCTTCCCCACACACTGAAACCCGTTCCGCACATACTGAAACATCTTCCCCACACACTGAAACCCCTTCCTCACACACTGAAACCCCTTCCCCACAAACTGAAACACCTTCCCCACACACTGAAACACCTTCCCCACACACTGAAATCACATCCCCACACACTGAAACCCTTCCCCACACTCTGAAACCACTTCCCCACACACTGAAACACCTTCCCCACAAACGGTAACACCTTCCCCACACACTGAAACCCCTTACCCACACACTGAAGCACCTTCCCCACACACTGAAACTCCTTCCTCACAGACTGAAACCCATCCCCACACACTGAAACCCATCCCCACACATTGAAACACCTTCCCCACACACTGCAACCCTTCCCCACACACTGAAACACATCCCCATGCACTGAAACACATCCCCACACACTGAAACACCTTCCCCACACACAGAGACCCCTTCCCCACACACTAAAACATCATTCCCGCACAGTGAAACACCGTCCCCACACACTGAAATACCATCCCCACACACTGAAACACCTTTCCCACACACTGAAACCCCTTCCCCACACACTAGAACCCTTCCCCACACACTGAAACACCTTCCCCAAACACTGAAAGCCCTTCCCCACAGACTGAAACAGCTTCCCCACAAACTGAAACCCCTTCCCCACACACTGAAACACCTTCCCCACACACTGAAATAAATTCCCCACACACTGAAACACCTTCCTCAAACACTGAAACCCCTTCCGCACACACTGAAACACCTTCCCCACAGACTGACACCCTTCCCCACACACTGAAACCCCTTCCCCACACAATGAAACCCTTCCCCACACACTGAAACCCCTTCCCCACACACTGAAACACCTTCTCCACACACTGAAACACCTTCCCCACACACTGAAACGCCTTCCCCATACACTGAAACACCTTCCCCACACACCGAAACCCCTTCCCCACACACGGAAACCCCTTCCACACACACTGAAACACCTTCCCCACACACTGAAACCCCTTCCCCACACACCGAAACCCCTTCCCCACACACTGAAACACCTTCCGCACACACTGAAACCCCTTCCGCACACATTGACACCCGTCCCCACACTCTGAAACCCATCCCCACACACTGAAACCCCTTCCCCACACACTGAAACCCCTTCCGCACACACTGAAACCCATCCCCACACACTGAAACCCATCCCCACACACTGAAGCATCTTCCCCACACACTGAAACCCCTTCCCCACACACAGAAAACCCTTCCGCACACAGTGAAACCCTTCCCCACACACTGAAACACCTTCCACACACACTGAAAAACATCCCCACACACTGAAACCCCTTCCCCACACACTGAAACCCATCCACACACACTGAAACCCCTTCCCCACTTACTGAAACCCCTTCCCCACACACTGAAACCCTTCCCCACACACTGAAATAAATTCCCCACACACTGAAACGCTTACCCACACACTGAAACAGCTTCCCCACACACTGGAACCCCTTCCCCACGCACTGAAAACCCTTCCGCATACACTGAAACACCTTCCCCACACTCTGAAACCCCATCCCCACACACTGCAACACATCCCCACACACTGAAACACCTTCCCCACACCATGAAACCCCTTCCCCACACACTGAAACGCTTCCCCAAACACAGAAACCCATTCACCACAAACTGAAACACATTCCCCACACACTGAAACCACTTCCCCACACACTGCAATGCCTTCCGCACACACTGAAACCTCTACCGCACACACTGAAACACCTTCCCCACAGACTGACACCCTTCCCCACACACTGAAACCCCTTCCCCACACAATGAAACCCTTCCCCACACACTGAAACCCCTTCCGCACACACTGAAACACCTTCCCCACAGACTGAAACACCTTCCGCACACACTGAAACCCCTTCCGCACACACTGAAACCCATCCCCACACACTGAAACCCCTTCCCCACACACTGAAACCCCTTCTCCACACACTGAAACCCTTCCCCACACACTGAAATAAATTCCCCACACACTGAAACGCTTACACGCACACTGAAACACCTTCCCCACAGACTGGAACCCCTTCCCTACGCACTGAAAACCCTTCCCAACACACTGAAACACCTTCCCCACACTCTGAAACCCCATGCCCACACACTGCAACACATCCCTACACACTGAAACAACTTCCCCACACACTGAAACCCATTCACCACAAACTGAAACACCTTCCCCACACTCTGAAACCCCATCCCCACACACTGCAACACATCCCCACACACTGAAACACCTTCCCCACACTTGAAACCCCTTCCCCACACACTGAAAGGCTTCCCCAAACACAGAAACCCATTCACCACAAACTGAAACACATTCCCCACACACTGAAACCCCTTCCCCACACGCTGAAATGCCTTCCGCACACACTGAAACCTCTACCGCACACACTGAAACCCCTTCCCCACACACTGAAACCCCTTCTCCACACACTGAAACCCTTCCCCACACACTGAAATAAATTCCCCACACACTGAAACGCTTACACGCACACTGAAACACCTTCCCCACACTCTGAAACCCCATGCCCTCACACTGCAACACATCCCCACACACTGAAACAACTTCCCCACACACTGAAACCCATTCACCACAAACTGAAACACATTCCCCACACACTGAAACCCCTTCCCCACACGCTGAAATGCCTTCCGCACACACTGAAACCCCTTCTGCACACTCTGAAACAGCTTCCCCACAGACTGAAACCCCTTCCCCACACACTGAAACCCGTTCCGCACATACTTAAACACCTTCCCCACACACAGAAACCCCATCCTCACACACTGAAACCCCTTCCCCACGAACTGAAACACCTTCCCCACACACTGAAGCAACTTCCCCACACACTGATATCACATCCCCTTACACTGAAACCCTTCCCCACACTCTGAAACCACTTCCCCACACACTGAAACACCTTCCCAACAAACGATAACACCTTCCCCACACACTGAAACCCCTTCCCCACACACTGAAACACCTTCCCCACACACTGAAACTCCTTCCTCACAGACTGAAACCCATCCCCACACACTGAAACCCATCCCCACACACTGAAACACCTTCCCCACACACTGCAACCCTTCCCCACACACTGAAACACATCCCCACACACTGAAACACATCCCCACACACTGAAACACCTTCCCCACACACTGAGACCCCTTCCCCACACACTAAAACATCTTCCCCGCACACTGAAACACCTTCCCCAAACACTGAAATACCATCCCCACACACTGAAACACCTTTCCCACACATAGAAACCCCTTCCCCACACACTGGAACCCTTCCCCACACACTGAAACACCTTCCCCAAACACTGAAAGCCCTTCCCCACACACTGAAACAGCTTCCCCACAAACTGAAACCCCTTCCCCACACACTGAAGCACCTTCCCCACACACTGAAATAAATTCCCCACACACTGAAACACCTTCCTCAAACACTGAAACCCCTTCCGCACACACTGAAACACCTTCCCCACAGACTGACACCCTTCCCCACACACTGAAACCCCTTCCCCACACAATGAAACCCTTCCACACACACTGAAACCCCTTCCCCACACACTGAAACACCTTCTCCACACACTGAAACACCTTCCCCACACACTGAAACGCCTTCCACATACACTGAAACACCTTCCCCACACATCGAAACCCCTTTCCCACACACGGAAACCCCTTCCACACACACTGAAACACCTTCCCCACACAATGAAACCCCTTCCCCACACACCGAAACCCCTTCCCGACACACTGAAACACCTTCCGCACACACTGAAACCCCTTCCGCACACATTGAAACCCGTCCCCACACTCTGAAACCCATCCCCACACACTGAAACTCGTTCCCCACACACTGAAACCCCTTCCGCACACTCTGAACCACCTTCCCCACACACTGAAACTTCTTCCCCAAACACTGAAACCCTTTCCGCACACACTGAAACCCATCCCCACACACTGAAACCCATCCCCACGCACTGAAGCACCTTCCCCACACACTGAAACCCCTTCCCCACACACAGAAGCCCCTTCCCCACACACAGAAACCCCTTCCCGACACACTGAAACCCGTTCCGCACAAACTGAAACACCTTCCCCACACACTGAAACCCCTTCCTCACACACTGAACCCCCTTCTGCACACAGTGAAACCCTTTCCCACACATTGAAACACCTTCCCCACACACTGAATCCCCTTCCCCACACACTGAAACCCGTTCCGCACATCCTGAAACATCTTCCCCACACACTGAAACCCCTTCCTCACACACTGAAACCCCTTCCCCACAAAGTGAAACACCTTCCCCACACACTGAAACACCTTCCCCACACACTGAAATCACATCCCCACACACTGAAACCCTTTCCCACACTCTGAAACCACTTCCCCACACACTGAAACACCTTCCCCACAAACGGTAACACCTTCCCCACACACTGAAACCCCTTCCCCACACACTGAAGCACCTTCCCCACACACTGAAACTCCTTCCTCACTGACTGAAACCCATCCCCACACACTGAAACCCATCCCCACACATTGAAACACCTTCCCCACACACTGCAACCCTTCCCCACACACTGAAACACATCGCCATGCACTGAAACACATCCCCACACACTGAAACACCTTCCCCACACACTGAGACCCCTTCCCCACACACTAAAACATCATTCCCGCACACTGAAACACCGTCCCCACACACTGAAATACCATCCCCACACACTGAAACACCTTTCCCACACACTGAAACCCCTTCCCCACACACTAGAACCCTTCCCCACACACTGAAACACCTTCCCCAAACACTGAAAGCCCTTCCCCACAGACTGAAACAGCTTCCCCACAAACTGAAACCCCTTCCCTACACACTGAAACACCTTCCCCACACACTGAAATAAATTCCCCACACACTGAAACACCTTCCTCAAACACTGAAACCCCTTCCGCACACACTGAAACACCTTCCCCACAGACTGACACCCTTCCCCACACACTGAAACCCCTTCCCCACACAATGAAACCCTTCCCCACACACTGAAACCCCTTCCCCACACACTGAAACACCTTCTCCACACACTGAAACACCTTCCCCACACACTGAAACGCCTTCCCCATACACTGAAACACCTTCCCCACACACCGAAACCCCTTCCCAACACACGGAAACCCCTTCCACACACACTGAAACACCTTCCCCACACACTGAAACCCCTTCCCCACACGCCGAAACCCCTTCCCCAAACACTGAAACACCTTCCGCACACACTGAAACCCCTTCCACACACATTGACAACCGTCCCCACACTCTGAGACCCATCCCCACACACTGAAACCCCTTTCCCACACACTGAAACCCCTTCCGCACACACTGAAACCCATCCCCACACACTGAAACCCATCCCCACACACTGAAGCATCTTCCCCACACACTGAAACCCCTTCCCCACACACAGAAAACCCTTCCGCACACAGTGAAACCCTTCCCCACACACTGAAACACCTTCCCCACACACTGAAACACATCCCCACACACTGAAACCCCTTCCCCACACACTGAAACCCATCCCCACACACTGAAACCCCTTCCCCACTTACTGAAACCCCTTCCCCACACACTGAAACCCTTCCCCACACACTGAAATAAATTCCCCACACACTGAAACGCTTACCCACACACTGAAACAGCTTCCCCACACACTGGAACCCCTTCCCCACGCACTGAAAACCCTTCCCCACACACTGAAACACCTTCCCCACACTCTGAAACCCCATCCCCACACACTGCAAGACATCCCCACACACTGAAACACCTTCCCCACACCATGAAACCCCTTCCCCACACACTGAAACGCTTCCCCAAACACAGAAACCCATTCACCACAAACTGAAACACATTCCCCACACACTGAAACCCCTTCCCCACACGCTGAAATGCCTTCCGCACACACTGAAACCTCTACCGCACACACTGAAACAGCCTCCCCACAAACTGAAACCCCTTCCCGACACACTGAAACCCGTTCCGCACATACTGAAACACCTTCCCCACACACTGAAACCCCTTCCTCAAACACTGAAACCCCTTCCGCACACAGTGAAACCCTTTCCCACACATTGAAACACCTTCCCCACACACTGAATCCCCTTCCCCACATACTGAAACCCATTCCGAACATACTGAAACACCTTCCCCACACACTGAAACCCCTTCCTCACACACTGAAACCCCTTCCCCACAAACTGAAACACCTTCCCCACACACTGAAACACCTTCCCCACACACTGAAATCACATCCCCACACCCTGAAACCCTTCCTCACACTTATAAACCTCTTCTCCACACACTGAAACACCTTCCCCACAAACGGTAACACCTTCCCCACACACTGAAACCCCTTCCCCACACACTGAAACCCCTTCCCCACACACCGAAACCCCTTCCCCAAACACTGAAACACCTTCCGCACACACTGAAACCCCTTCCGCACACACTGAAACCCGTCCCCACACTCTGAAACCCATCCCCACACACTGAAACCCCTTCCCCACACACAGAAACCCCTTCCGCAAAAGGTGAAACCCTTCCCCACACACTGAAACCCCTTCCACACACACAGAAGCACCTTCCCCACACACGGAAACCCCTTCCACACACACTGAAACCCATCCCCACACACTGAAACCCATCCCCACACACTGAAGCATCTTCCCCAGACACTGAAACCACTTCCCCACACACAGAAACCCCTTCCGCACACAGTGAAACCCTTCCCCACACACTGAAACACCTTCCCCACACACTGAAACACATCCCCACACACTGAAACCCCTTCCCCACTGACTGAAACCCATCCCCACACACTGAAACCCCTTCCCCACACACGGAAACCCCTTCCCCACACACTGAAACCCTTCCCCACACACTGAAATAAATTCCCCACACACTGAAACGTTAACCCATACACTGAAACACCTTCCCCACACACTGGAACCCCTTCCCCACGCACTGAAAACCCTTCCCCACAAACTGAAACACCTTCCCCACACTCCGAAACCCCATCCCCACACACTGCAACACATCCCCACACACTGAAACACCTTCCCCACACACTGAAATCCCTTCCCGACACACTGAAACGCTTCCCCAAACACAGAAACCCATTCACCACAAACTGAAACACATTCCCCATACACTGAAACCCCTTCCCCACACGCTGAAATGCCTTCTGCACACACTGAAACCTCTTCCGCACACACTGAAACAGCTTCCCCACAGACTGAAACCCCTTCCCCACACACTGAAACCCCTTCCTCACACACTGAAACCCCTTCCGCACACAGTGAAACCCTTTCCCACACATTGAAACACCTTCCCCACAAACTGAATCCCCTTCCCCACACACTGAAACCCGTTCCGCACATACTGAAACACCTTCCCCACACACTGAAACCCCTTCCTCACACACTGAAACCCCTTCCCCACAAACTGAAACACCTTCCCCACACACTGAAACACCTTCCCCACAAACTGAAATCACATCCCCACACACTGAAACCCTTCCCCACAAACGGTAACACCTTCCCCACACACTGAAGCCCCTTCCCCACACACTGAAGCACGTTCCCCACACACTGAAACTACTTCCTCACAGATTGTAACCCATCCCCACACACTGAAACCCATCCCCACACACTGAAACCCCTTCCGCACACTCTGAAACACCTTCCCCACACACTGAAACATCTTCCCCACACACTGAAACCCATTCTGCACACACTGAAACCCATCCCCACACACTGAAACCCCTTCCCCACACACTGAAGCACCTTACCCACACACTGAAACCCCTTCCCCACACACAGAAACCCCTTCCCCACACACAGAAACCCTTCCCCACACACTGAAACACCTTCCCCACACACTGAAACACATCCCCACACACTGAAACTCCTTCCCCACACACTAAAACCCATCCCCACACACAGAAAAAAATTCCCCACACACTGAAACACTTCCCCACACACTGAAACACCTTCCCCACACACTGGAACCCCTTCCCGACGCTCTGAAAACCCTTCCCCACACACTGAAACACCTTTCCCACACTCTGAAACCCCATCAGCACTCACTGCAAAAAATCCCCACACACTGAAACCCCTTCCCCACACACTGAAACCCTTCCCCAAACACTGAAACCCATCCCCACACACTGAAACCCCTTCCCCACACACTGAAAACCCCTTCCCCACAATCTGAAACACCTTCCCCACACACTGCAAAAAAATTCCCCACACACTGAAACACTTCCCAACACACTGAAACACCTTCCCCACACACTGGAACCCCTTCCCCACGCACTGAAAACCCTTCCCCACACACTGAAACCCCTTCCCCACACACCGAAACCCCTTCCCCAAACACTGAAACACCTTCCGCACACACTGAAACCCCTTACGCACACACTGAAAACCGTCCCCACACTCTGAAACCCATCCCCACACACTGAAACCCCTTCCCCACACACTGAAAAACACTTCCCCACACACTGAAACACCTTCCCCACACACTGCATAAAAATTCCCCACACACTGAAACACTTCCCCACACACTGAAACACCTTCCCCACATACTGGAACCCCTTCCCCACGCACTGAAATCCCTTCCCCACACTCTGAAGCACCTTGCCCACACACTGAAACCCCTTCCCCACACACAGAAACCCCTTCCCCACACACAGAAACCCTTCCCCACACACTGAAGCACCTTCCCCACACACTGAAACACATCCCCACACACTGAAACTCCTTCCCCACACACTAAAACCCATCCCCACACACTGAAACCCCTTCCCCACACACTGCAAAAAATTCCCCACACACTGAAACACTTCCCCACACACTGAAACACCTTCCCCACACACTGCAACCCCTTCCCGACGCTCTGAAAACCCTTCCCCACACACTGAAACACCTTCCCCACACTCTGAAAACCCATCAGCACTCACTGCAAAAAATCCCCACACACTGAAACCCCTTCCCCACACACTGAAACCCTTCCCCAAACACTGAAACCCATCCCCACACACTGAAACCCCTTCCCCACACACTGAAAACCCCTTCCCCACACTCTGAAACACCTTCCCCACACACTGCAAACAAATTCCCCACACACTGAAACACTTCCCAACACACTGAAACACCTTCCCCACACACTGGAACCCCTTCCCCACGCACTGAAAACCCTTCCCCACACACTGAAACCCCTTCCCCACACACCGAAACCCCTTCCCCAAACACTGAAACACCTTCCGCACACACTGAAACCCCTTCCGCACACACTGAAAACCGTCCCCACACACTGAAACACCTTCCCCACACACTGCATAAAAATTCCCCACACACTGAAACACTTCCCCACACACTGAAACACCTTCCCCACATACTGGAACCCCTTCCCCACGCACTGAAATCCCTTCCCCACACTCTGAAGCACCTTGCCCACACACTGAAACCCCTTCCCCACACACAGAAACCCCTTCCCCACACACAGAAACCCTTCCCCACACACTGAAACACCTTCCCCACACACTGAAACACATCCCCACACACTGAAACTCCTTCCCCACACACTAAAACCCATCCCCACACACTGAAACCCCTTCCCCACACACTGCAAAAAATTCCCCACACACTGAAACACTTCCCCACACACTGAAACACCTTCCCCACACACTGGAACCCCTTCCCGACGCTCTGAAAACCCTTCCCCACACACTGAAACACCTTCCCCACACTCTGAAACCCCATCAGCACTCACTGCAAAAAATCCCCACACACTGAAACCCCTTCCCCACACACTGAAACCCTTCCCCAAACACTGAAACCCATCCCCACACACTGAAACCGCTTCCCCACACACTGAAAACCCCTTCCCCACACTCTGAAACACCTTCCCCACACACTGCAAAAAAGTTCCCCACACACTGAAACACTTCCCAACACACTGAAACACCTTCCCCACACACTGGAACCCCTTCCCCACGCACTGAAAACCCTTCCCCACACACTGAAACCCCTTCCCCACACACCGAAACCCCTTCCCCAAACACTGAAACACCTTCCGCACACACTGAAACCCCTTCCGCACACACTGAAAACCGTCCCCACACTCTGAAACCCATCCCCACACACTGAAACCCCTTCCCCACACACTGAAAAACACTTCCCCACACACTGAAACACCTTCCCCACACACTGCATAAAAATTCCCCACACACTGAAACACTTCCCCACACACTGAAACACCTTCCCCACACACTGGAACCCCTTCCCGAAGCACTGAAATCCCTTCCCCACACTCTGAAACCCCATCACCACTCACTGCAACACATCCCCACACACTGAAACACTTTCCCCACACACTGAAACCCTTCCCCAAACACTGAAACCCATTCACCACAAACTGAAACACATTCCCCACACACTGAAACCCTTTCCCCACACGCTGAAATGCCTTCCGCACACAATGAAACCCCTTCCGCACACACTGAAACAGCTTCCCCACAGACTGAAACCCCTTCCCCACACACTGAAACCCCTTCCGCACATACTGAAACACCTTCCCCACACACTGATACCCCTTCCTCACACACTGAAACCCCTTCCGCACACAGTGAAACCCTTCCCACACACTGAAACACCTTCCCCACACATGAATCCCCTTCCCCACACACTGAAACCCTTCTCCACACACTGAAACATATCCCCACACACTGAAACACATCCCCACACACTGAAGCACATCACAACGCGCTGAAACACCTTCCCCACAGACTGAAACCCCTTCCTCACACACTGAAACACCTTCCCGACACACTGAAACACCTTCCCCACACACTGACATCACATCCCCAAACACGGAAACCCTTCCCCACACTCTGAAACCACTTCCCCACACACTGAAACACCTTCCCCACAAACAGGAACACCTTCCCCACACACTGAAACCCCTTCCCCACACACTGAAACACCTTCCCCACACACTGAAGCTCCTTCCTCACACACTGAAACCCATCCCCACACACTGAAACCCATCCACACACACTGAAACACCTTCCCCACACACTGAAACCCTTCCCCACACACTGAAAAACATCCCCACACTCTGAAACACATCCCCACACACTGAAACACCCTCCTCACGCACTGAGACCCCTTCCCCACACACTAAAACATCTTCCCCGCACACTGAAACACCTTCCCCACACACTGAAATACCATCCCCACACACTGAAACACATTTCCCACACACTGAAACCCCTTCCCCACACACTGGAACCCTACCCCACACACTGAAACACCTTCCCCAAACACTGAAACCCCTTTCCCACACACTGAAACTGCTTCCCCACAAACTGAAACGCCTTCCCCACACACTGAAACACCTTCCCCACACACTGAAATAAATTCCCCACACACTGAAACACCTTCCTCAAACACAGAAACCCCTTCCGCACACACTGAAACACCTTCCCCACAGAATGACACCCTTCCCCACACACTGAAACCCCTTCCCCACACACTGAAACCCCTTCCCGACACACTGAAACACCTTCTCCACACACTGAAACACCTTCCCCACACACTGAAACGCCTTCCCCATACACTGAAACACCTTCCCCACACACCGAAACCCCTTCCCCACACACGGAAACCCCTTTACACACACTGAAACACCTTCCCCACACACTGAAACCCCTTCCCCACTCACCGAAACCCCTTCCCCACACACTGAAACACCTTCCGCTCACACTGAAACCCCTTCCACACACATTGAAACCCGTCCCCACACTCTGAAACCCATCCCCACACACTGAAACCCCTTCCCCACACACTGAAACCCCTTCCGCACACTCTGAAACACCTTCCCCTCACACTGAAACATCTTCCCCACACACTGAAACACCTTCCCCACACACTGGAACCCCTTCCCGACGCTCTGAAAACCCTTCCCCACACACTGAAACACCTTCCCCACACTCTGAAACCCCATCAGCACTCACTGCAAAAAATCCCCACACACTGAAACCCCTTCCCCACACACTGAAACCCTTCCCCAAACACTGAAACCCATCCCCACACACTGAAACCCCTTCCCCACACACTGAAAACCCCTTCCCCACAATCTGAAACACCTTCCCCACACACTGCAAAAAAATTCCCCACACACTGAAACACTTCCCAACACACTGAAACACCTTCCCCACACACTGGAACCCCTTCCCCACGCACTGAAAACCCTTCCCCACACACTGAAACCCCTTCCCCACACACCAAAACCCCTTCCCCAAACACTGAAACACCTTCCGCACACACTGAAACCCCTTACGCACACACTGAAAACCGTCCCCACACTCTGAAACCCATCCCCACACACTGAAACCCCTTCCCCACACACTGAAAAACACTTCCCCACACACTGAAACACCTTCCCCACACACTGCATAAAAATTCCCCAAACACTGAAACACTTCCCCACACACTGAAACACCTTCCCCACATACTGGAACCCCTTCCCCACGCACTGAAATCCCTTCCCCACACTCTGAAGCACCTTGCCCACACACTGAAACCCCTTCCCCACACACAGAAACCCCTTCCCCACACACAGAAACCCTTCCCCACACACTGAAACACCTTCCCCACACACTGAAACACATCCCCACACACTGAAACTCCTTCCCCACACACTAAAACCCATCCCCACACACTGAAACTCCTTCCCCACACACTGCAAAAAATTCCCCACACACTGAAACACTTCCCCACACACTGAAACACCTTCCCCACACACTGGAACCCCTTCCCGACGCTCTGAAAACCCTTCCCCACACACTGAAACCCTTCCCCAAACACTGAAACCCATCCCCACACACTGAAACCCCTTCCCCACACTCTGAAACCCCATCACCACACACTGCAACACATCCCCACACACTGAAACACTTTCCCCACACACTGAAACCCTTCCCCAAACACTGAAACCCATTCACCACAAACTGAAACACATTCCCCACACACTGAAACCCTTTCCCCACACGCTGAAATGCCTTCCGCACACAATGAAACCCCTTCTGCACACACTGAAACAGCTTCCCCACAGACTGAAACCCCTTCCCCACACACTGAAACCCCTTCCGCACATACTGAAACACCTTCCCCACACACTGATACCCCTTCCTCACACTCTGAAACCCCTTCCGCACACAGTGAAACCCTTCCCACACACTGAAACACCTTCCCCACACATGAATCCCCTTCCCCACACACTGAAACCCTTCTCCACACACTGAAACATATCCCCACACACTGAAACACATCCCCACACACTGAAGCACATCACAACGCGCTGAAACACCTTCCCCACAGACTGAAACCCCTTCCTCACACACTGAAACACCTTCCCGACACACTGAAACACCTTCCCCACACACTGACATCACATCCCCAAACACGGAAACCCTTCCCCACACTCTGAAACCACTTCCCCACACACTGAAACACCTTCCCCACAAACAGGAACACCTTCCCCACACACTGAAACCCCTTCCCCACACACTGAAACACCTTCCCCACACACTGAAGCTCCTTCCTCACACACTGAAACCCATCCCCACAGACTGAAACCCATCCACACACACTGAAACACCTTCCCCACACACTGAAACCCTTCCCCACACACTGAAAAACATCCCCACACTCTGAAACACATCCCCACACACTGAAACACCCTCCTCACGCACTGAGACCCCTTCCCCACACACTAAAACATCTTCCCCGCACACTGAAACACCTTCCCCACACACTGAAATACCATCCCCACACACTGAAACACATTTCCCACACACTGAAACCCCTTCCCCACACACTGGAACCCTACCCCACACACTGAAACACCTTCCCCAAACACTGAAACCCCTTTCCCACACACTGAAACTGCTTCCCCACAAACTGAAACGCCTTCCCCACACACTGAAACACCTTCCCCACACACTGAAATAAATTCCCCACACACTGAAACACCTTCCTCAAACACAGAAACCCCTTCCGCACACACTGAAACACCTTCCCCACAGAATGACACCCTTCCCCACACACTGAAACCCCTTCCCCACACAATGAAACACTTCCCCACACACTGAAACCCCTTCCCGACACACTGAAACACCTTCTCCACACACTGAAACACCTTCCCCACACACTGAAACGCCTTCCCCATACACTGAAACACCTTCCCCACACACCGAAACCCCTTCCCCACACACGGAAACCCCTTTACACACACTGAAACACCTTCCCCACACACTGAAACCCCTTCCCCACTCACCGAAACCCCTTCCCCACACACTGAAACACCTTCCGCTCACACTGAAACCCCTTCCACACACATTGAAACCCGTCCCCACACTCTGAAACCCATCCCCACACACTGAAACCCCTTCCCCACACACTGAAACCCCTTCCGCACACTCTGAAACACCTTCCCCTCACACTGAAACATCTTCCCCACACACTGAAACACCTTCCCCACACACTGGAACCCCTTCCCGACGCTCTGAAAACCCTTCCCCACACACTGAAACACCTTCCCCACACTCTGAAACCCCATCAGCACTCACTGCAAAAAATCCCCACACACTGAAACCCCTTCCCCACACACTGAAACCCTTCCCCAAACACTGAAACCCATCCCCACACACTGAAACCCCTTCCCCACACACTGAAAACCCCTTCCCCACAATCTGAAACACCTTCCCCACACACTGCAAAAAAATTCCCCACACACTGAAACACTTCCCAACACACTGAAACACCTTCCCCACACACTGGAACCCCTTCCCCACGCACTGAAAACCCTTCCCCACACACTGAAACCCCTTCCCCACACACCAAAACCCCTTCCCCAAACACTGAAACACCTTCCGCACACACTGAAACCCCTTACGCACACACTGAAAACCGTCCCCACACTCTGAAACCCATCCCCACACACTGAAACCCCTTCCCCACACACTGAAAAACACTTCCCCATACACTGAAACACCTTCCCCACACACTGCATAAAAATTCCCCAAACACTGAAACACTTCCCCACACACTGAAACACCTTCCCCACATACTGGAACCCCTTCCCCACGCACTGAAATCCCTTCCCCACACTCTGAAGCACCTTGCCCACACACTGAAACCCCTTCCCCACACACAGAAACCCCTTCCCCACACACAGAAACCCTTCCCCACACACTGAAACACCTTCCCCACACACTGAAACACATCCCCACACACTGAAACTCCTTCCCCACACACTAAAACCCATCCCCACACACTGAAACTCCTTCCCCACACACTGCAAAAAATTCCCCACACACTGAAACACTTCCCCACACACTGAAACACCTTCCCCACACACTGGAACCCCTTCCCGACGCTCTGAAAACCCTTCCCCACACACTGAAACCCTTCCCCAAACACTGAAACCCATCCCCACACACTGAAACCCCTTCCCCACACTCTGAAACCCCATCACCACACACTGCAACACATCCCCACACACTGAAACACTTTCCCCACACACTGAAACCCTTCCCCAAACACTGAAACCCATTCACCACAAACTGAAACACATTCCCCACACACTGAAACCCTTTCCCCACACGCTGAAATGCCTTCCGCACACAATGAAACCCCTTCCGCACACACTGAAACAGCTTCCCCACAGACTGAAACCCCTTCCCCACACACTGAAACCCCTTCCGCACATACTGAAACACCTTCCCCACACACTGATACCCCTTCCTCACACTCTGAAACCCCTTCCGCACACAGTGAAACCCTTCCCACACACTGAAACACCTTCCCCACACATGAATCCCCTTCCCCACACACTGAAACCCTTCTCCACACACTGAAACATATCCCCACACACTGAAACACATCCCCACACACTGAAGCACATCACAACGCGCTGAAACACCTTCCCCACAGACTGAAACCCCTTCCTCACACACTGAAACACCTTCCCGACACACTGAAACACCTTCCCCACACACTGAAATCACATCCCCAAACACGGAAACCCTTCCCCACACTCTGAAACCACTTCCCCACACACTGAAACACCTTCCCCACAAACAGGAACACCTTCCCCACACACTGAAACCCCTTCCCCACACACTGAAACACCTTCCCCACACACTGAAGCTCCTTCCTCACACACTGAAACCCATCCCCACACACTGAAACCCATCCACACACACTGAAACACCTTCCCCACACACTGAAACCCTTCCCCACACACTGAAAAACATCCCCACACTCTGAAACACATCCCCACACACTGAAACACCCTCCTCACGCACTGAGACCCCTTCCCCACACACTAAAACATCTTCCCCGCACACTGAAACACCTTCCCCACACACTGAAATACCATCCCCACACACTGAAACACATTTCCCACACACTGAAACCCCTTCCCCACACACTGGAACCCTACCCCACACACTGAAACACCTTCCCCAAACACTGAATCCCCTTTCCCACACACTGAAACTGCTTCCCCACAAACTGAAACGCCTTCCCCACACACTGAAACACCTTCCCCACACACTGAAATAAATTCCCCACACACTGAAACACCTTCCTCAAACACAGAAACCCCTTCCGCACACACTGAAACACCTTCCCCACAGAATGACACCCTTCCCCACACACTGAAACCCCTTCCCCACACAATGAAACACTTCCCCACACACTGAAACCCCTTCCCGACACACTGAAACACCTTCTCCACACACTGAAACACCTTCCCCACACACTGAAACGCCTTCCCCATACACTGAAACACCTTCCCCACACACCGAAACCCCTTCCCCACACACGGAAACCCCTTTACACACACTGAAACATCTTCCCCACACACTGAAACCCCTTCCCCACTCACCGAAACCCCTTCCCCACACACTGAAACACCTTCCGCACACACTGAAACCCCTTCCACACACATTGAAACCCGTCCCCACACTCTGAAACCCATCCCCACACACTGAAACCCCTTCCCCACACACTGAAACCCCTTCCGCACACTCTGAAACACCTTCCCCTCACACTGAAACATCTTCCCCACACACTGAAACCCTTTCCGCACACACTGAAACCCATCCCCACACACTGAAACCCATCCCCACACACTGAAGCACCTTCCCCACACACAGAAACCCTTCCCCACACACTGAAACACCTTCCCCACACACTGAAACACATCCCCACACACTGAAACTCCTTCCCCACACACTAAAAACCATCCCCACACACTGAAACCCCTTCCCCACACACTGAAACCCCATCCCCACACACTAAAACCCTTCCCCACACACTGAAAAAAATTCCCCACACACTGAAACACCTTCCCCACACACTGGAACCCCTTCCCGACGCACTGAAAACCCTTCCCCACACACTGAAACACCTTCCCCACACTCTGAAACCCCATCACAACAAACTGCAAAAAATCCCCACACACTGAAACACCTTCCCCACACACTGAAACCCTTCCCCAAACACTGAAACCCATCCCCACACACTGAAACCCCTTCCCCACACTCAGAAACACCTTCCCCACACACAGCAAAAAAATTCCCCACACACTGAAACACTTCCCCACACACTGAAACACCTTCCCCACACACTGGAACCCCTTACCCACGCACTGAAAACCCTTCCCCACACACTGAAACACATCCCCACACACTGAAACTCCTTCCCCACACACTAAAACCCATCCCCACACACTGAAACCCCTTCCCCACACACTGAAACCCCATCCCCACACACTAAAACCCTTCCCCACACACTGTAAAAAATTCCCCACACACTGAAACACCTTCCCCACACACTGGAACCCCTTCCCGACGCACTGAAAACCCTTCCCCACACACTGAAACATCTTCCCCACACTCTGAAACCCCATCACTACAAACTGCAAAAAATCCCCACACACTGAAACACCTTCCCCACACACTGAAACCCTTCCCCAAACACTGAAACCCATCCCCACACACTGAAACCCCTTCCCCACACTCAGAAACACCTTCCCCACACACTGCAAAAAAATTCCCCACACACTGAAACACTTCCCCACACACTGAAACACCTTCCCCACACACTGGAACCCCTTCCCCACGCACTGAAAACCCTTCCCCACACACTGAAACCCCTTCCGCACGCACCGAAACCCCTTCCCAAAACACCGAAACACCTTCCCCACACACTGGAACCCCTTCCCGACGCACTGAAAACCCTTCCCCACACACTGAAACACCTTCCCCACACTCTGAAGCCCCATCAAAACAAACTGCAAAAAATCCCCACACACTGAAACACCTACCACACACACTGAAACCCTTCCCCAAACACTGAAACCCATCCCCACACACTGAAACCCCTTCCCCACACCCAGAAACACCTTCCCCACACACTGCAAAAAAATTCCCCACACACTGAAACACTTCCCCACACACTGAAACACCTTCCCCACACACTGGAACCCCTTCCCCACGCACTGAAAACCCTTCCCCACACATTGAAACCCCTTCCGCACACACCGAAACCCCTTCCCAAAACACTGAAACACCTTCCACACACACTGAAACCCCTTCCGCAAACACTGAAACCCGTCCCCACACTCTGAAACCCATCCCCACACACTGAAACCCCTTCCCCACACACTGAAAAACCCTTCCCCACACACTGAAACACCTTCCCCACATACTGCATAAAAATTCTCCACACTCTGAAACACTTCCCCACACACTGAAACACCTTCCCCACACACTGGAACCCCTTCCCCACGCACTGAAATCCCTTCCCCACACACTGAAACACCTTCCCCACACACTGAAACCCCATCACCACTCACTGCAAGACATCCCCACACACTGAAACACTTTCCCCACACACTGAAGCCCTTCCCCAAACACTGAAACCCATTCACCACAAACTGAAACACATTCCTCACACACTGAAACCCTTTCCCCACACGCTGAAATGCCTTCTGCACACAATGAAACCCCTTCCGCACACACTGAAACAGCTTCCCCACAGACTGAAACCCCTTCCCCACACACTGAAACCCCTTCCGCACAGACTGAAACACCTTCCCCACACACTGATACCCCATCCTCACACACTGAAACCCCATCCGCACACAGTGAAACCCTTTCCCATACATTGAAACACCTTCCCCACACACTGAATCCCCTTCCCCACATACTGAAACCCATTCCGAACATACTGAAACACCTTCCCCACACACTGAAACCCCTTCCTCACACACTGAAACCCCTTCCCCACAAACTGAAACACCTTCCCCACACACTGAAACACCTTCCCCACACACTGAAATCACATTCCCACACCCTGAAACCCTTCCCCACACTTATAAACCACTTCTCCACACACTGAAACACCTTCCCCACAAACGGTAACACCTTCCCCACACACTGAAACCCCTTCCCCACACACTGAAACCCCTTCCCCACACACCGAAACCCCTTCCCCAAACACTGAAACACCTTCCGCACACACTGAAACCCCTTCCGCACACACTGAAACCCGTCCCCACACTCTGAAACCCATCCCCACACACTGAAACCCCTTCCCCACACACAGAAACCCCTTCCGCAAACGGTGAAACCCTTCCCCACACACTGAAACACCTTCCCCACACACAGAAGCACCTTCCCCACACACGGAAACCCCTTCCGCACACACTGAAACCCATCCCCACACACTGAAACCCATCCCCACACAATGAAGCATCTTCCCCAGACACTGAAACCACTTCCCCACACACAGAAACCCCTTCCGCACACAGTGAAACCCTTCCCCACACACTGAAACACCTTCCCCACACACTGAAACACATCCCCAAACACTGAAACCCCTTCCCCACTGACTGAAACCCATCCCCACACACTGAAACCCCTTCCCCACACACTGAAACCCCTTCCCCACACACTGAAACCCTTCCCCACACACTGAAATAAATTCCCCACACACTGAAACGCTTACCCATACACTGAAACACCTTCCCCACACACTGGAACCCCTTCCCCACGCACTGAAAACCCTTCCCCACAAACTGAAACACCTTCCCCACACTCTGAAACCCCATCCCCACACACTGCAACACATCCCCACACACTGAAACACCTTCCCCGCACACTGAAATCCCTTCCCGACACACTGAAACGCTTCCCCAAACACAGAAACCCATTCACCACAAACTAAAACACATTCCCCACACATTGAAACACCTTCCCCACAAACTGAATCCCCTTCCCCACACACTGAAACCCGTTCCGCACATACTGAAACACCTTCCCCACACACTGAAACCCCTTCCTCACACACTGAAACCCCTTCCCCACAAACTGAAACACCTTCCCCACACACTGAAACACCTTCCCCACAAACTGAAATCACATCCCCACACACTGAAACCCTTCCCCACACTCTGAAAACACTTCCCCACCCACTGAAACACCTTCCCCACAAACGGTAACACCTTCCCCACACACTGAAGCCCCTTCCCCACACACTGAAGCACGTTCCCCACACACTGAAACACCTTCCTCACAGACTGTAACCCATCCCCACACACTGAAACCCATCCCCACACACTGAAACCCCTTCCGCACACTCTGAAACACCTTCCCCACACACTGAAACATCTTCCCCACACACTGAAACCCATTCTGCACACACTGAAACCCATCCCCACACACTGAAACCCCTTCCCCACACACTGAAGCACCTTGCCCACACACTGAAACCCCTTCCCCACACACAGAAACCCCTTCCCCACACACAGAAACCCTTCCCCACACACTGAAACACCTTCCCCACACACTGAAACACATCCCCACACACTGAAACTCCTTCCCCACACACTAAAACCCATCCCCACACACTGAAACCCCTTCCCCACACACTGCAAAAAATTCCCCACACACTGAAACACTTCCCCACACACTGAAACACCTTCCCCACACACTGGAACCCCTTCCCCATGCACTGAAAACCCTTCCCCACACACTGAAACCCCTTCCCCACACACCGAAACCCCTTCCCCAAACACTGAAACACCTTCCGCACACACTGAAACCCCTTCCGCACACACTGAAAACCGTCCCCACACTCTGAAACCCATCCCCACACACTGAAACCCCTTCCCCACACACTGAAAAACACTTCCCCACACACTGAAACACCTTCCCCACACACTGCATAAAAATTCCCCACACACTGAAACACTTCCCCACACACTGAAACACCTTCCCCACATACTGGAACCCCTTCCCCACGCACTGAAATCCCTTCCCCACACTCTGAAGCACCTTGCCCACACACTGAAACCCCTTCCCCACACACAGAAACCCCTTCCCCACACACAGAAACCCTTCCCCACACACTGAAACACCTTCCCCACACACTGAAACACATCCCCACACACTGAAACTCCTTCCCCACACACTAAAACCCATCCCCACACACTGAAACCCCTTCCCCACACACTGCAAAAAATTCCCCACACACTGAAACACTTCCCCACAAACTGAAACACCTTCCCCACACACTGGAACCCCTTCCCGACGCTCTGAAAACCCTTCCCCACACACTGAAACACCTTCCCCACACTCTGAAACCCCATCAGCACTCACTGCAAAAAATCCCCACACACTGAAACCCCTTCCCCACTCACTGAAACCCTTCCCCAAACACTGAAACCCATCCCCACACATTGAAACCCCTTCCCCACACACTGAAAACCCCTTCCCCACACTCTGAAACACCTTCCCCACACACTGCAAAAAAATTCACCACACACTGAAACACTTCCCAACACACTGAAACACCTTCCCCACACACTGGAACCCCTTCCCCACGCACTGAAAACCCTTCCCCACACACTGAAACCCCTTCCCCACACACCGAAACCCCTTCCCCAAACACTGAAACACCTTCCGCACACACTGAAACCCCTTCCGCACACACTGAAAACCGTCCCCACACTCTGAAACCCATCCCCACACACTGAAACCCCTTCCCCACACACTGAAAAACACTTCCCCACACACTGAAACACCTTCCCCACACACTGCATAAAAATTCCCCACACACTGAAACACTTCCCCACACACTGAAACACCTTCCCCACACACTGCAACCCCTTCCCGACGCACTGAAATCCCTTCCCCACACTCTGAAACCCCATCACCACTCACTGCAACACATCCCCACACACTGAAACACTTTCCCCACACACTGAAACCCTTCCCCAAACACTGAAACCCATTCACCACAAACTGAAACACATTCCCCACACACTGAAACCCTTTCCCCACACGCTGAAATGCCTTCCGCACACAATGAAACCCCTTCCGCACACACTGAAACAGCTTCCCCACAGACTGAAACCCCTTCCCCACACACTGAAACCCCTTCCGCACATACTGAAACACCTTCCCCACACACTGATACCCCTTCCTCACACACTGAAACCCCTTCCGCACACAGTGAAACCCTTCCCACACACTGAAACACCTTCCCCACACATGAATCCCCTTCCCCACACACTGAAACCCTTCTCCACACACTGAAACATATCCCCACACACTGAAACACATCCCCACACACTGAAGCACATCACAACGCGCTGAAACACCTTCCCCACAGACTGAAACCCCTTCCTCACACACTGAAACACCTTCCCGAAACACTGAAACACCTTCCCCACACACTGAAATCACATCCCCAAACACGGAAACCCTTCCCCACACTCTGAAACCACTTCCCCACACACTGAAACACCTTCCCCACAAACAGGAACACCTTCCCCACACACTGAAACCCCTTCCCCACACACTGAAACACCTTCCCCACACACTGAAGCTCCTTCCTCACACACTGAAACCCATCCCCACACACTGAAACCCATCCACACACACTGAAACACCTTCCCCACACACTGAAACCCTTCCCCACACACTGAAAAACATCCCCACACTCTGAAACACATCCCCACACACTGAAACACCCTCCTCACGCACTGAGACCCCTTCCCCACACACTAAAACATCTTCCCCGCACACTGAAACACCTTCCCCACACACTGAAATACCATCCCCACACACTGAAACACATTTCCCACACACTGAAACCCCTTCCCCACACACTGGAACCCTACCCCACACACTGAAACACCTTCCCCAAACACTGAAACCCCTTTCCCACACACTGAAACTGCTTCCCCACAAACTGAAACGCCTTCCCCACACACTGAAACACCTTCCCCACACACTGAAATAAATTCCCCACACACTGAAACACCTTCCTCAAACACAGAAACCCCTTCCGCACACACTGAAACACCTTCCCCACAGAATGACACCCTTCCCCACACACTGAAACCCCTTCCCCACACAATGAAACACTTCCCCACACACTGAAACCCCTTCCCGACACACTGAAACACCTTCTCCACACACTGAAACACCTTCCCCACACACTGAAACGCCTTCCCCATACACTGAAACACCTTCCCCACACACCGAAACCCCTTCCCCACACACGAAAACCCCCTTACACACACTGAAACACCTTCCCCACACACTGAAACCCCTTCCCCACTCACCGAAACCCCTTCCCCACACACTGAAACACCTTCCGCACACACTGAAACCCCTTCCACACACATTGAAACCCGTCCCCACACTCTGAAACCCATCCCCACACACTGAAACCCCTTCCCCACACACTGAAACCCCTTCCGCACACTCTGAAACACCTTCCCCTCACACTGAAACATCTTCCCCACACACTGAAACCCTTTCCGCACACACTGAAACCCATCCCCACACACTGAAACCCATCCCCACACACTGAAGCACCTTGCCCACACACTGAAACCTCTTCCCCACACACAGACACCCCTTCCCCACACACAGAAACCCTTCCCCACACACTGAAACACCTTCCCCACACACTGAAACACATCCCCACACACTGAAACTCCTTGCCCACACACTAAAACCCATCCCCACACACTGAAACCCCTTCCTCACACACTGAAACCCCATCCCCACACACTAAAACCCTTCCCCACACACTGAAAAAAATTCCCCACACACTGAAACACCTTCCCCACACAGTGGAACCCCTTCCCGACGCACTGAAAACCCTTCCCCACACACTGAAACACCTTCCCCACACTCTGAAACCCCATCACCACAAACTGCAAAAAATCCCCACACACTGAAACACCTTCCCCACACACTGAAACCCTTCCCCAAACACTGAAACCCATCCCCACACACTGAAACCCCTTCCCCACACTCAGAAACACCTTCCCCACACACAGCAAAAAAATTCCACACACACTGAAACACTTCCCCACACACTGAAACACCTTCCCCACACACTGGAACCCCTTACCCACGCACTGAAAACCCTTCCCCACACACTGAAACACATCCCCACACACTGAAACTCCTTCCCCACTCACTGAAACCCCATCCCTACATACTAAAACCCTTCCCCACACACTGAAAAAAATTCCCCACACACTGAAACACCTTCCCCACACACTGGAACCCCTTCCCGACGCACTGAAAACCCTTCCCCACACACTGAAACACCTTCCCCACACTCTGAAACCCCATCAACACAAACTGCAAAAAATCCCCACACACTGAAACACCTTCCCCACACACTGAAACCCATCCCCACACACTGAAACCCCTTCCCCACACTCAGAAACACCTTCCCCACACACTGCAAAAAAATTCCCCACACACTGAAACACTTCCCCACACACTGAAACACCTTCCCCACACACTGGAACCCCTTCCCCACGCACTGAAAACCCTTCCCCACACACTGAAACCCCTTCCGCACGCACCGAAACCCCTTCCCAAAACACCGAAACACCTTCCACACACACTGGAACCCCTTCCCGACGCACTGAAAACCCTTCCCCACACACTGAAACACCTTCCCCACACTCTGAAACCCCATCACTACAAACTGCAAAAAATCCCCACACACTGAAACACCTTCCCCACACACTGAAACCCTTCCCCAAACACTGAAACCCATCCCCACACACTGAAACCCCTTCCCCACACCCAGAAACACCTTCCCCACACACTGCAAAAAAATTCCCCACACACTGAAACACATCCCCACACACTGAAACACCTTCCCCACACACTGGAACCCCTTCCCCACGCACTGAAAACCCTTCCCCACACACTGAAACCCCTTCCGCACACACCGAAACCCCTTCCCAAAACACTGAAACACCTTCCACACACACTGAAACCCCTTCCGCACACACTGAAACCCGTCCCCACACTCTGAAACCCCTTCCCCACACACTGAAAAACCCTTCCCCACACACTGAAACACCTTCCCCACATACTGCATAAAAATTCCCCACACACTGAAACACTTCCCCACACACTGAAACACCTTCCCCACACACTGGAACCCCTTCCCCACACACTGAAACACCTTCCCCACACTCTGAAACCCCATCACCACTCACTGCAACACATCCCCACACACTGAAACACTTTCCCCACACACTGAAGCCCTTCCCCAAACACTGAAACCCATTCACCACAAACTGAAACACATTCCTCACACACTGAAACCCTTTCCCCACACGCTGAAATGCCTTCTGCACACAATGAAACCCCTTCCGCACACACTGAAACAGCTTCCCCACAGACTGAAACCCCTTCCCCACACACTGAAACCCCTTCCGCACAGACTGAAACACCTTCCCCACACACTGATACCCCATCCTCACACACTGAAACCCCATCCGCACACAGTGAAACCCTTCCCACACACTGAAACACCTTCCCCAGACACTGAATCCCCTTCCCCACACACTGAAACCCTTCCCCACACACTGAAACACCTTCCCCACATTCTGGAACCCCTTCCCCACGCACTGAAAACCCTTTCCCCACACGCTGAAATGCCTTCCGCACACAATGAAACCCCTTCCGCACACACTGAAACAGCTTCCCCACAGACTGAAACCCCTTCCCCACACACTGAAACCCCTTCCGCACATCCTGAAACACCTTCCCCACACACTGATACCCCATCCTCACACACTGAAACCCCATCCGCACACAGTGAAACCCTTCCCACACACTGAAACACCTTCCCCACACACTGAATCCCCTTCCCCACACACTGAAACCCTTCTCCACACACTGAAACATATCCCCACACACTGAAACACATTCCCACACACTGAAGCACATCCCAACTCGCTGAAACACCTTCCCCACAGACTGAAACCCCTTCCTCACACACTGAAACACCTTCCCGACACACTGAAACACCTTCCCCACACACTGAAATCACATCCCCAAACACGGAAACCCTACCCCACACTCTGAAACCACTTCCCCACACACTGAAGCACCTTCCCCACAAACGGGAACACCTTCCCCACACACTCAAACCCGTTTCCCACACACTGACACACCTTCCCCACACACTGAAACTCCTTCCTCACACACTGAAACCCATCCCCACACACTGAAGCACCTTCCCCACACACTGAAACCCTTCCCCACACACTGAAACCCCTTCCGCACACACCGAAACCCCTTCCCAAAACACTGAAACACCTTCCACACACACTGAAACCCCTTCCGCACACACTGAAACCCGTCCCCACACTCTGAAACCCATCCCCACACACTGAAACCCCTTCCCCACACACTGAAAAACCCTTCCCCACACACTGAAACACCTTCCCCACATACTGCATAAAAATTCCCCACACACTGAAACACTTCCCCACACACTGAAACACCTTCCCCACACACTGGAACCCCTTCCCCACGCAATGAAATCCCTTCCCCACACACTGAAACACCTTCCCCACACTCTGAAACCCCATCATCACTCACTGCAACACATCCCCACACACTGAAACACTTTCCCCACACACTGAAGCCCTTCCCCAAACACTGAAACCCATTCACCACAAACTGAAACACATTCCTCACACACTGAAACCCTTTCCCCACACGCTGAAATGCCTTCCGCACACAATGAAACCCCTTCCGCACACACTGAAACAGCTTCCCCACAGACTGAAACCCCTTCCCCACACACTGAAACCCCTTCCGCACATACTGAAACACCTTCCCCACACACTGATACCCCATCCTCACACACTGAAACCCCATCCGCACACAGTGAAACCCTTCCCACACACTGAAACACCTTCCCCAGACACTGAATCCCCTTCCCCACACACTGAAACCGTTCCCCACACACTGAAACACCTTCCCCACACACTGGAACCCCTTCCCCACGCACTGAAAACCCTTTCCCCACACGCTGAAATGCCTTCCGCACACAATGAAACCCCTTCCGCACACACTGAAACAGCTTCCCCACAGACTGAAACCCCTTCCCCACACACTGAAAACCCTTCCGCACATCCTGAAACACCTTCCCCACACACTGATACCCCATCCTCACACACTGAAACCCCATCCGCACACAGTGAAACCCTTCCCACACACTGAAACACCTTCCCCACACACTGAATCCCCTTCCCCACACACTAAAACCCTTCTCCACACACTGAAACATATCCCCACACACTGAAACACTTTCCCACACACTGAAGCACATCCCAACTCGCTGAAACACCTTCCCCACAGACTGAAACCCCTTCCTCACACACTGAAACACCTTCCCGACACTCTGAAACACCTTCCCCACACACTGAAATCACATCCCCAAACACGGAAACCCTACCCCACACTCTGAAACCACTTCCCCACACACTGAAACACCTTCCCCACAAACGGGAACACCTTCCCCACACACTCAAACCCGTTCCCCACACACTGAAACACCTTCCCCACACTGAAACTCCTTCCTCACACACTGAAACCCATCCCCACGCACTGAAACCCATCCCCACACACTGAAGCACCTTCCCCACACACTGAAACCCTTCCCCACACACTGAAAAACATCCCCACACACTGAAACACATCCCCACACACTGAAACAGGCCCCTCACACACTGTGACCCCTTCCCCACACACTAAAATATCTTCCCCGCACACTGAAACACCTTCACCACGCACTGAAATACCATCCCCACACACTGAAACACATTTCCCACACACTGAAACCCCTTCCCCACACACTGGAACCCTTCCCCACACACTGAAACACCTGCCCCAAACACTGAAACCCCTTTCCCACACACTGAAACAGCTTCCCCACAAACTGAAACGCCTTCCCCAAACACTGAAACACCTTCCCCACACACTGAAACACATACTCCACACACTGAAACACCTTCCTGAAACACTGAAACCCCTTCCGCACACACTGAAACACCTTCCCCACAGACTGACACCCTTCACCACACACTGAAACCCCTTCCCCACACAATGAAACACCTTCTCCACACACTGAAACACCTTCCCAACACACTGAAACCCCTTCCCCACACAATGAAACACCTTCTCCACACACTGAAACACCTTCCCCACACACTGAAACCCCTTCCCCACACACGGAAAACCCTTCCACACACACTGAAACACCTTCCCCACACACTGAAACCCCTTCCCCACACACCGAAACCCCTTCCCCAAACACTGAAACACCTTCTGCACACACTGAAACCCCTTCCGCACACACTGAAACCCGTCCCCAATCTCTGAGACCCATCCCCACACAATAAAACCCCTTCCCCACACACTGAAAACCCCTTCCCCACACTCTGAAACAGCTTCCCCACACACAGAAACACCTTCCCCACACACTGAAACCCCTTCCGCACACACTGAAACCCATCTCCACACACTGAAGCATCTACCCCACACACTGAAACCCCTTCCCCACACACAGAAACCCCTTCCGCACACAGTGAAACCCTTCCCCACACACTGAAACACCTTCCCCACACACTGAAACACATCCCCACACACTGAAACTCATTCCCCACACACTGAAACCCATCCCCACACACTGAAACCCCTTCCCCACACACTGAAACCCTTCCCCACACACTGAAATAAATTCCCCACACACTGAAACGCTTACCCACACACTGAAACACCTTCCCCACACACTGGAACCCCTTCCCCACGCACTGAAAACCCTTCCCCACACACTGAAACACCTTCTCCACACTCTGAAACCCCATCCCCACACACTGCAACACATCCCCACACACTGAAACACCTTCCCCACACACTGAAACCCCTTCCCCACACACTGAAACCCTTCCCCAAACACTGAAACCCCTTCCGCACACACTGAAACAGCTTCCCCATAGACTGAAACCCCTTCCCCACACACAGAAACCCGTTCCGCACATGCTGAAACCCATCCCCACACACTGAAGCATCTTCCGCACACAGTGAAACCCTTTCCCACACATTGAAACACCTTCCCCACACACTGAATCCCCTTCCCCACACACTGAAACCCGTACCGCACACAGTGAAACCCTTCCCCACACACTGAAACCCCTTCCCCACACACTGAAATCCCTTCCTCAGAAACTGAAACCCATCCCCACACACTGAAACCCCTTCCCCACACACTGAAACACAACCCCACACACTGAAACCCCTTCCCCACACACTGAAACCCATCCCCACACACTGAAACCCCTTCCCCACACACTGAAACCTTTCCCCACACACTGAAATAAATTCCCCACACACTGAAACGCTTACCCAAAAACTGAAACACCTTCCCCACACACTGGAACCCCTTCCCCACGCACTGAAAACCCTTCCCCACACACTGAAACACCTTCTCCACACTCTGAAACCCCATCCCCACACACTGCAACACATCCCCACACACTGAAACACCTTCCCCACACACTGAAACCCCTTCCCCACACACAGAAACCCTTCCCCAAACACTGAAACCCCTTCCGCACACACTGAAACAGCTTCCCCATAGACTGAAACCCCTTCCCCACACACTGAAACCCGTTGCGCACATACTGAAACACCTTCACCACACACTGGAACTCCTTCCTCACACACTGAAACCCCTTCCGGAGACAGTGAAACCCTTTCCCACACATTGAAACACCTTCCCCACACACTGAATCCCCTTCCCCACACACTGAAACCCGTACCGCACACAGTGAAACCCTTCCCCACACACTGAAACCCCTTCCCCTCACACTGAAATCCCTTCCTCAGAAACTGAAACCCATCCCCACACACTGAAACCCCTTCCCCAGCCACTGAAACCCCTTCCCCACACACTGAAACCCCTTCCCCACACACAGAAACACCTTCCCCACACACTGAAACCCCTTGCGCACAGACTGAAACCCATCCCCACACACTGAAACCCATCCCCACACACTGAAAACCATCCCCACACACTGAAACACCTTCCCCACAAGCTGAAACCGTTCCCCACACACTGAAACCCCTTCCCCACACACTTATACCGCTCCCGCACACAGTGAAACTGTTCCCCGCACACTGAAACACCTTCCCCACACACTGAAACACACCCCCACACACTGAAACTCCTTCCCCACACACTGAAACCCATCCCCACACACTAAAACCCCTTCCCCACTAACTGAAACCCCTTCCCCACACACTTAAATACATCCCCACACACTGAAACACATCCCCACACACTGAAACCCATCCGCACAGACTGAAACACCTTCCCCACACACTGAAACCCTTCCCCACTCACTGAAACACATCCCCACACACTGAAGCACATCCCCACACACTGAAACACCTTCCCCACACTCTGACACCCCTTCCCCACACACTAAAACACGTTCCCTACTCACTGAAAGACCTTCCCCACACACTGAAATACCATCCCCACACACTGAAACAACTTTACCACACACTGAAACCCCTTCCCCACACACTGGAACCCTTCCCCACACACTGAAACACCTTCCCCAAACATTGAAACCCCATCCCCACACACTGAAACAGCTTCCCCACATACTGAAACCCCTTCCCCACACACTGAAACACCTTCCCGACACACTGAAACACCTTCCCCACACACTGAAACACCTTCCCCACACACTAAAACACCATCCCCACACACTGCAACCCTTCCCCACACACTGAAACCCCTTCCCCACACACTGAAACACTTCCCCACACACTGAATCCCCTTCCCCACACACTGAAACACCTTCCCCACAGACTGAAACACCATCCCCACACACTGAAACCCCTTCCCCACACACTGAAACACCTTCCCCACACACGGAAACTCCTTCCCCACACACTGAAACCCCTTCCGCACTCACTGAAACCCCTTCCCCACACACTGAAACCTTTCCCCACACACTGAAACACCTTCCCCACACACTGAAACACTTCCCCACACACTGAAACACCTTCCCCACACACTGGAATACCTTCCCCACACACAGAAACCCCTTCCCCACCCACTGAAACACCTTGCCCACACACTGAAACACCTTCCCCACACACTGAAACGCCTTCCCCATACACTGAAACACCTTCCCCACACACCGAAACCCCTTCCCCACACACGGAAACCCCTTTACACACACTGAAACACCTTCCCGACACACTGAAACCCCTTCCCCACTCACCGAAACCCCATCCCCACACACTGAAACCCCTTCCGCACACATTGAAACCCGTCCCCACACTCTGAAACCCATCCCCACACACTGAAACCCCTTCCCCACACACTGAAACCCCTTCCGCACACTCTGAAACACCTTCCCCTCACACTGAAACATCTTCCCCACACACTGAAACCCTTTCCGCACACACTGAAACCCATCCCCACACACTGAAACCCAGCCCCACACACTGAAGCACCTTGCCCACACACTGAAACCCCTTCCCCACACACAGAAACCCATTCCCCACACACAGAAACCCTTCCCCACACACTGAAACACCTTCCCCACACACTGAAACACATCCCCACACACTGAAACTCCTTCCCCACACAGTAAAACCCATCCCCACACACTGAAACACCTTCCCCACACACTGAAACCCCATCCCCACACACTAAAACACTTCCCCACACACTGAAAAAAATTCCCCACACACTGAAACACCTTCCCCACACACTGGAACCCCTTCCCGACGCACTGAAAACCCTTCCCCACACACTGAAACACCTTCCCCACACTCTGAAACCCCATCACCACAAACTGCAAAAAATCCCCACACACTGAAACACCTTCCCCACACACTGAAACCCTTCCCCAATCACTGAAACCCATCCCCACACACGGAAACCCCTTCCCCACACTCAGAAACACCTTCCCCACACACAGCAAAAAAATTCCCCACACACTGAAACACTTCCCCACACACTGAAACACCTTCCCCACACACTGGAACCCCTTCCCCACGCACTGAAAACCCTTCCCCACACACTGAAACACATCCCCACACACTGAAACTCCTTCCCCACACACTAAAACCCATCCCCACACACTGAAACCCCTTCCCCACACACTGAAACCCCATCCCCACACACTAAAACCCTTCCCCACATACTGAAAAAAATTCCCCACACACTGAAACACCTTCCCCACACACTGGAACCCCTTCCCGACGCACTGAAAACCCTTCCCCACACACTGAAACACCTTCCCCACACACTGAAACACCTTCCCCACACACTGAAACCCTTCCCCAAACACTGAAACCCATCCCCACACACTGAAACCCCTTCCCCACACTCAGAAACACCTTCCCCACACACTGCAAAAAAATTCCCCACACACTGAAACACTTCCCCACACACTGAAACACTTCCCCACACACTGGAACCCCTTCCCCACGCACTGAAAAACCTTCCCCACACACTGAAACCCCTTCCGCACACACCGAAACCCCTTCCCAAAACACTGAAACACCTTCCACACACACTGGAACCCCTTCCCGACGCACTGAAAACCCTTCCCCACACACTGAAACACCTTCCCCACACTCTGAAACCCAATCAACACAAACTGCAAAAAATCCCCACACACTGAAACACCTTCCCCACACACTGAAACCCTTCCCCAAACACCGAAACCCATCCCCACACACTGAAACCCCTTCCCCACACTCAGAAACACCTTCCCCACACACTGCAAAAAAATTCCCCACACACTGAAACACTTCCCCACACACTGAAACACCTTCCCCACACACTGGAACCCCTTCCCCACGCACTGAAAACCCTTCCCCACACACTGAAACCCCTTCCGCACACACCGAAACCCCTTCCCAAAACACTGAAACACCTTCCACGCACACTGAAACCCCTTCCGCACACACTGAAACCCGTCCCCACACTCTGAAACCCATCCCCACACACTGAAACCCCTTCTCAACACACTGAAAAACCCTTCCCCACACACTGAAACACCTTCCCCACATACTGCATAAAAATTCCCCACACACTGAAACACTTCCCCACACACTGAAACACCTTCCCCACACACTGGAACCCCTTCCCGACGCACTGAAATCCCTTCCCCACACACTGAAACACCTTCCCCACACTCTGAAACCCCATCACCACTCGCTGCAACACATCCCCACACACTGAAACACTTTCCCCACACACTGAAGCCCTTCCCCAAACACTGAAACCCATTCACCACAAACTGAAACACATTCCTCACACACTGAAACCCTTTCCCCACACGCTGAAATGCCTTCTGCACACAATGAAACCCCTTCCGCACACACTGAAACAGCTTCCCCACAGACTGAAACCCCTTCCCCACACACTGAAACCCCTTCCGCACATACTGAAACACCTTCCCCACACACTGATACCCAATCCTCACACACTGAAACCCCATCCGCACACAGTGAATCCCTTCCCACACACTGAAACACCTTCCCCACACACTGAATCCCCCTCCCCACACACTGAAACCCTTCCCCACACACTGAAACACCTTCCCCACACACTGGAACCCCTTCCCCACGCACTGAAAACCCTTTCCCCACACGCTGAACTGCCTTCCGCACACAATGAAACCCCTTCCGCACACACTGAAACAGCTTCCCCACAGACTGAAACCCCTTCCCCACACACTGAAACCCCTTCCGCACATACTGAAACACCTTCCCCACACACTGATACCCCGTCCTCACACACTGAAACCCCATCCGCACACAGTGAAACCCTTCCCACACACTGAAACACCTTCCCCACACACTGAATCCCCTTCCCCACACACTGAAACCCTTCTCCACACACTGAAACATATCCCCACACACTGAAACACATTCCCACACACTGAAGCACATCCCAACTCGCTGAAACACCTTCCCCACAGACTGAAACCCCTTCCTCACACACTGAAACACCTTCCCGACACACTGAAACACCTTCCCCACACACTGAAATCACATCCCCAAACACGGAAACCCTACCCCACACTCTGAAACCACTTCCCCACACACTGAAACACCTTCCCCACAAACGGGAACACCTTCCCCACACACTCAAACCCGTTCCCCACACACTGAAACACCTTCCCCACACACTGAAACTCCTTCCTCACACACTGAAACCCATCCCCACACACTGAAACACATCCCCACACACTGAAGCACCTTCCCCACACACTGAAACCCTTCCCCACACACTGAAAAACATCCCCACAGACTGAAACACATCCCCACACACTGAAACAGGCCCCTCACACACTGAGACCCCTTCCCCACACACTACAACATCTTCCCCGCACACTGAAACACCTTCCCCACACACTGAAATACCATCCCCACACACTGAAACACATTTCCCACACACTGAAACCCCTTCCCCACACACTGGAACCCTTCCCCACACACTGAAACACCTGCCCCAAACACTGAAACCCCTTTCCCACACACTGAAACAGCTTCCCCACAAACTGAAACGCCTTCCCCAAACACTGAAACACCTTCCCCACACACTGAAACACATACTCCACACACAGAAACACCTTCCTGAAACACTGAAACCCCTTCCGCACACACTGAAACACCTTCCCCACAGACTGACACCCTTCACCACACACTGAAACCCCTTCCCCACACAATGAAACACCTTCTCCACACACTGAAACACCTTCCCAACACACTGAAACCCCTTCCCCACACAATGAAACACCTTCTCCACACACTGAAACACCTTCCCCACACACTGAAACCCCTTCCCCACACACGGAAAACCCTTCCACACACACTGAAACACCTTCCCCACACACTGAAACCCCTTCCCCACACACCGAAACCCCTTCCCCAAACACTGAAACACCTTCCGCACACACTGAAACCCCTTCCGCATGCACTGAAACCCGTCCCCACTCTCTGAAACCCATCCCCACACAATGAAACCCCTTCCCCACACACTGAAAACCCCTTCCCCACACTCTGAAACAGCTTCCCCACACACAGAAACACCTTCCCCACACACTGAAACCCCTTCCGCACACACTGAAACCCATCTCCACACACTGAAACCCATCCCCACACACTGAAGCATCTTCCCCACACACTGAAACCCCTTCCCCACACACAGAAACCCCTTCCGCACACAGTGAAACCCTTCCCCACACACTGAAACACCTTCCCCACACACTGAAACACATCCCCACACACTGAAACTCCTTCCCCACACACTGAAACCCATCCCCACACACTGAAACCCCTTCCCCACACACTGAAACCCTTCCCCACACACTGAAATAAATTCCCCACACACTGAAACGCTTACCCACACACTGAAACACCTTCCCCACACACTGGAACCCCTTCCCCACGCACTGAAAACCCTTCCGCACACACTGAAACACCTTCTCCACACTCTGAAACCCCATCCCCACACACTGCAACACATCCCCACACACTGAAACACCTTCCCCACACACTGAAACCCCTTCCCCACACACTGAAACCCTTCCCAAAACACTGAAACCCCTTCCGCACACACTGAAACAGCTTCCCCATAGACTGAAACCCCTTCCCCACACACAGAAACCCGTTCCGCACATGCTGAAACCCATCCCCACACACTGAAACCCATCCCCACACACTGAAGCATCTTCCGCACACAGTGAAACCCTTTCCCACACATTGAAACACCTTCCCCACACACTGAATCCCCTTCCCCACACACTGAAACCCGTACCGCACACAGTGAAACCCTTCCCCACACACTGAAACCCCTTCCCCACACACTGAAATCCCTTCCTCAGAAACTGAAACCCATCCCCGCACACTGAAACCCCTTCCCCAGACACTGAAACACCTTCCCCACACACTGAAACACAACCCCACACACTGAAACCCCTTCCCCACACACTGAAACCCATCCCCACACACTGAAACCCCTTCCCCACACACTGAAACCTTTCCCCACACACTGAAATAAATTCCCCACACACTGAAACGCTTACCCAAAAACTGAAACACCTTCCCCACACACTGAAACCCATCCCCACACACTGAAACACCTTCCCCACACACTGAAACCCTTCCCCACTCACTGAAACACATCCCCACACACTGAAGCACATCCCCACACACTGATACACCTTCCCCACACTCTGAAACCCCTTCCCCACACACTAAAACACCTTCCCCACACACTGAAACACCTTCCCCACACACTGAAATACCATCCCCACACACTGAAACAACTTTCCCACACACTGAAACCCCTTCCCCACACACTGGAACCCTTCCCCACACACTGAAACACCTTCTCCAAACATTGAAACCCCATCCCCACACACTGAAACAGCTTCCCCACACACTGAAACCCCTTCCCCACACACTGAAACACCTTCCGCACACAATGAAACACCTTCCCCACACACTGAAACACCTTCCCCACACACTAAAACACATTCCCCACACACTGGAACACTTCCCCACACACTGAAACCCCTTCCCCACACACTGAAACACCTTCCCCACAGACTGAAACACCTTCCCCACACACTGAAACCCCTTCCCCACACACTGAAACACCTTCCCCACACACGGAAACACCTTCCCCACACACTGAAACCCCTTCCACACACACTGAAACCACTTCCCCACACACTGAAACCCTTCAATAACACACACTGAAACACGTTCCCCACACACTGAAACACTTCCCCACACACTGAAACACCTTCCCCACACACTGGAACACCTTCCCCACACACAGAAACCCCTTCCCCACACACTGAAACACCTTCCCCACACACTGAAAACCCATCCCCACTCACTGCAACACATCCCCACACACTGAAACACCTTCCCCACACACTGAAACCCCTTCCCCGCACACTGAAACCCTTCCCCAAACACTGAAACCCATTCATCACATACTGAACCACATTCCCCACACACAGAAAGCCTTCCAAACACACTGAAACACATTCCCCACACACTGAAACCCCTTCCACACACACAGAAACAGCTTCCCCACACACTGAAACGCCTTCCGCACACACTGCAACCCCTTCCGCACACACTGAAACACCTTCCCCACACACTGAAACCCCTTCTCGACACACTGAAACCCCATCCGCACATACTGAAACACCTTCCCCACACACTGAAACTCATTCCCCACACACTGAAACACATCCCCACACACTGAAACCCCTTCCCCACACACTGAAACACCTTCCCCAAACACTGAAACACCATCCCCACACACTGAAACAGCTTCCCCACACACTGAAACCCCTTCCGCACACACTGAAGCACCTTCAGCACACACTGAAACACCTTCCCCACACACTGAAACCCCTTCCGCACACAGTGAAACCCTTCCCCACACACTGAAACACCTTTCCCACACACTGAAACACATCCCCACACATTGACACCCCTTCCCCACACACTGAAACCCCTTCCGCACACACAGAAACACCTTCCCCACACACTGAAACCCATTCCCCACACACTGAAACCCCTTCCGCACACACTGAAAATCCTTCCGCACACACTGAAACACCTTCCCCACACACTGAAACCCATTCCCCACACACTGAAACCCCTTCCGCACACACAGAAACCCCTTCCCCAAACACTGAAACACCTTCCCCACACACTGAAACCCCATCCCCAAACACTGCAACACATCCCCACACACTGAAACACCTTCCCCACACACTGAAAACCCTTCCCCTCACACTGAAACCCTTCCCCAAACACTGAAACCCATTCACCACATACTGAAACCCCTTCCCCACACAATTAAATACATCCCCACACACTGAAACACATCCCGACACACTGAAACCCATCCCCACACACTGAAACACCTTCCCCACACACGGAAACCCTTCCCCACTCACTGAAACACATCCCCACACACTGAAGCACATCCCCACACACTGAAACACCTTCCCCACACTCTGAAACCCCTTCCCCACACACTAAAGCACCTTCCCCACACACTGAAACACCTTCCCCACACACTGAAATACCATCCCCACACACTGAAACAACTTTCCCACACACTGAAACCCCTTCCCCACACACTGGAACCCTTCCCCACACACTGAAACACCTTCCCCAAACATTGAAACCCCATCCCCACACACTGAAACAGCTTCCCCACACACTGAAACCCCTTCCCCACACACTGAAACACCTTCCGCACACAATGAAACACCTTCCCCACACACTGAAACACATTCCCCACACACGAAAACCCCTTCCCCTCACACTGAAACCCTTCCCCAAACACTGAAACCCATTCACCACATACTGAAACCCCTTCCCCACACAATTAAATACATCCCCACGCGCTGAAACACATCCCTACACACTGAAACCCATCCCCACACACTGAAACACATTCCCCACACTCTGAAACCCTTCCCCACTCACTGAAACACATCCCCACACACTGAAGCACATCCCCACACACTGAAACACCTTCCCCACACTCTGAAACCCCTTCCACACACACTGAAACACCTTCCCCACACACTGAAACACCTTACCCACACACTGTAATACCATCCCCACACACTGAAATAACTTTTCCACACACTGAAACCCCTTCCCCACACACTGGAACCCTTCCCCACACACTGAAACACCTTCTCCAAACATTGAAACCCCATCCCCACACACTGAAACAGCTTCCCCACACACTGAAACCCCTTCCCCACACACTGAAACACCTTCCGCACACAATGAAACACCTTCCCCACACACTGAAACAACTTCCCCACACACCAAAACACATTCCCCACACACTGGAACACTTCCCCACACACTGAAACCCCTTCCCCACACACTGAAACACCTTCCCCACAGACTGAAACACCTTCCCCACACACTGAAACCCCTTCCCCACACACTGAAACACCTTCCCCACACACGGAAACACCTTCCCCACACACTGAAACCCCTTCCACACACACTGAAACCCCTTCCCCACACACTGAAACCCTTCCCCACACACTGAAACACGTTCCCCACACACTGAAACACTTCCCCACACACTGAAACACCTTCCCCACACACTGGAACACATTCCCCACACACAGAAACCCCTTCCCCACACACTGAAACACCTTCCCCACACACTGAAAACCCATCCCCACTCACTGAAACACATCCCCACACACTGAAACACCTGCCCCACACACTGAAACCCCTTCCCCGCACACTGAAACCCTTCCCCAAACACTGAAACCCATTCATCACATACTGAAACACATTCCCCACACACAGAAAGCCTTCCAAACACACTGAAACACATTCCCCACACACTGAAACCCCTTCCACACACACAGAAACAGCTTCCCCACACACTGAAACGCCTTCCGCACACACTGCAACCCCTTCCGCACACACTGAAACACCTTCCCCACACACTGAAACCCCATCCGCACATACTGAAACACCTTCCCCACACACTGAAACTCATTCCCCACACTCTGAAACCCTTCCCCACTCACTGAAACACATCCCCACACACTGAAGCACATCCCCACACACTGAAACACCTTCCCCACACTCTGAAACCCCTTCCCCACACACTAAAGCACCTTCCCCACACACTGAAACACCTTCCCCACACACTGAAACCCTTCCCCACTCACTGAAACACATCCCCACACACTGAAGCACATCCCCACACACTGAAACACCTTCCCCACACTCTGAAACCCCTTCCACACACACTAAAACACCTTCCCCACACACTGAAACACCTTACCCACACACTGAAATACCATCCCCACACACTGAAATAACTTTTCCACACACTGAAACCCCTTCCCCACACACTGGAACCCTTCCCCACACACTGAAACACCTTCTCCAAACATTGAAACCCCATCCCCACACACTGAAACAGCTTCCCCACACACTGAAACCCCTTCCCCACACACTGAAACACCTTCCGCACACAATGAAACACCTTCCCCACACACTGAAACAACTTCCCCACACACTAAAACACATTCCCCACACACTGGAACACTTCCCCACACACTGAAACCCCTTCCCCACACACTGAAACACCTTCCCCACAGACTGAAACACCTTCCCCACACACTGAAACCCCTTCCCCACACACTGAAACACCTTCCCCACACACGGAAACAGCTTCCCCACACACTGAAACCCCTTCCACACACACTGAAACCCCTTCCCCACACACTGAAACCCTTCCCCGCACACTGAAACACGTTCCCCACACACTGAAACACTTCCCCACACACTGAAACACCTTCCCCACACACTGGAACACCTTCCCCACACACAGAAACCCCTTCCCCACACACTGAAACACCTTCCCCACACACTGAAAACCCATCCCCACTCACTGCAACACATCCCCACACACTGAAACACCTGCCCCACACACTGAAACCCCTTCCCAGCACACTGAAACCCTTCCCCAAACACTGAAACCCATTCATCACATACTGAAACACATTCCCCACACACAGAAAGCCTTCCAAACACACTGAAACACATTCCCCACACACTGAAACCCCTTCCACACACACAGAAACAGCTTCCCCACACACTGAAACGCCTTCCGCACACACTGCAACCCCTTCCGCACACACTGAAACACCTTCCCCACACACTGAAACCCCATCCGCACATACTGAAACACCTTCCCCACACACTGAAACTCATTCCCCACACACTGAAACACATCCCCACACAATGAAACCCCTTCCCCACACACTGAAACACCTTCCCCAAACACTGAAACCCCATCCCCACACACTGAAACAGCTTCCCCACACACTGAAACCCCTTCCGCACACACTGAAGCACCTTCAGCACACACTGAAACACCTTCCCCACACACTGAAACCCCTTCCGCACACAGTGAAACCCTTCCCCACACACTGAAACCCCTTCCCCACTCACTGAAACACATCCCCACACATTGACACCCCTTCCCCACACACTGAAACCCCTTCCGCACACACAGAAACACCTTCCCCACACACTGAAACCCATTCCCCACACACTGAAACCCCTTCCGCACACACTGAAAATCCTTCCGCACACTCTGAAACACCTTCCCCACACACTGAAACCCATTCCCCACACACTGAAACACCTTCCCCAAACATTGAAACCCCATCCCCACACACTGAAACAGCTTCCCCACACACTGAAACCCCTTCCCCACACACTGAAACACCTTCCGCACACAATGAAACACCTTCCCCACACACTGAAACACATTCCCCACACACGAAAACCCCTTCCCCTCACACTGAAACCCTTCCCCAAACACTGAAACCCATTCACCACATACTGAAACCCCTTCCCCACACAATTAAATACATCCCCACGCGCTGAAACACATCCCTACACACTGAAACCCATCCCCACACACTGAAACACATTCCCCACACTCTGAAACCCTTCCCCACTCACTGAAACACATCCCCACACACTGAAGCACATCCCCACACACTGAAACACCTTCCCCACACTCTGAAACCCCATCCCCACACACTGAAACAGCTTCCCCACACACTGAAACCCCTTCCCCACACACTGAAACACCTTCCGCACACAATGAAACACCTTCCCCACACACTGAAACAACTTCCCCACACACTAAAACACATTCCCCACACACTGGAACACTTCCCCACACACTGAAACCCCTTCCCCACACACTGAAACACCTTCCCCACAGACTGAAACACCTTCCCCACACACTGAAACCCCTTCCCCACACACTGAAACACCTTCCCCACACACGGAAACAGCTTCCCCACACACTGAAACCCCTTCCGCACACACTGAAACCCCTTCCCCACACACTGAAACCCTTCCCCGCACACTGAAACACGTTCCCCACACACTGAAACACTTCCCCACACACTGAAACACCTTCCCCACACACTGGAACACCTTCCCCACACACAGAAACCCCTTCCCCACACACTGAAACACCTTCCCCACACACTGAAAACCCATCCCCACTCACTGCAACACATCCCCACACACTGAAACACCTGCCCCACACACTGAAACCCCTTCCCAGCACACTGAAACCCTTCCCCAAACACTGAAACCCATTCATCACATACTGAAACACATTCCCCACACACAGAAAGCCTTCCAAACACACTGAAACACATTCCCCACACACTGAAACCCCTTCCACACACACAGAAACAGCTTCCCCACACACTGAAACGCCTTCCGCACACACTGCAACCCCTTCCGCACACACTGAAACACCTTCCCCACACACTGAAACCCCATCCGCACATACTGAAACACCTTCCCCACACACTGAAACTCATTCCCCACACACTGAAACACATCCCCACACAATGAAACCCCTTCCCCACACACTGAAACACCTTCCCCAAACACTGAAACCCCATCCCCATACACTGAAACAGCTTCCCCACACACTGAAACCCCTTCCGCACACACTGAAGCACCTTCAGCACACACTGAAACACCTTCCCCACACACTGAAACCCCTTCCGCACACAGTGAAACCCTTCCCCACACACTGAAACCCCTTCCCCACTCACTGAAACACATCCCCACACATTGACACCCCTTCCCCACACACTGAAACCCCTTCCGCACACACAGAAACACCTTCCCCACACACTGAAACCCATTCCCCACACACTGAAACCCCTTCCGCACACACTGAAAATCCTTCCGCACACTCTGAAACACCTTCCCCACACACTGAAACCCATTCCCCACACACTGAAACACCTTCCCCAAACATTGAAACCCCATCCCCACACACTGAAACAGCTTCCCCACACACTGAAACCCCTTCCCCACACACTGAAACACCTTCCGCACACAATGAAACACCTTCCCCACACACTGAAACACATTCCCCACACACGAAAACCCCTTCCCCTCACACTGAAACCCTTCCCCAAACACTGAAACCCATTCACCACATACTGAAACCCCTTCCCCACACAATTAAAAACATCCCAACGCGCTGAAACACATCCCTACACACTGAAACCCATCCCCACACACTGAAACACATTCCCCACACTCTGAAACCCTTCCCCACTCACTGAAACACATCCCCACACACTGAAGCACATCCCCACACACTGAAACACCTTCCCCACACTCTGAAACCCCTTCCACACACACTGAAACACCTTCCCCACACACTGAAACACCTTACCCACACACTGTAATACCATCCCCACACACTGAAATAACTTTTCCACACACTGAAACCCCTTCCCCACACACTGGAACCCTTCCCCACACACTGAAACACCTTCTCCAAACATTGAAACCCCATCCCCACACACTGAAACAGCTTCCCCACACACTGAAACCCCTTCCCCACACACTGAAACACCTTCCGCACACAATGAAACACCTTCCCCACACACTGAAACAACTTCCCCACACACTAAAACACATTCCCCACACACTGGAACACTTCCCCACACACTGAAACCCCTTCCCCACACACTGAAACACCTTCCCCACAGACTGAAACACCTTCCCCACACACTGAAACCCCTTCCCCACACACTGAAACACCTTCCCCACACACGGAAACACCTTCCCCACACACTGAAACCCCTTCCACACACACTGAAACCCCTTCCCCACACACTGAAACCCTTCCCCACACACTGAAACACGTTCCCCACACACTGAAACACTTCCCCACACACTGAAACACCTTCCCCACACACTGGAACACATTCCCCACACACAGAAACCCCTTCCCCACACACTGAAACACCTTCCCCACACACTGAAAACCCATCCCCACTCACTGCAACACATCCCCACACACTGAAACACCTGCCCCACACACTGAAACCCCTTCCCCGCACACTGAAACCCTTCCCCAAACACAGAAACCCATTCATCACATACTGAAACACATTCCCCACACACAGAAAGCCTTCCAAACACACTGAAACACATTCCCCACACACTGAAACCCCTTCCACACACACAGAAACAGCTTCCCCACACACTGAAACGCCTTCCGCACACACTGCAACCCCTTCCGCACACACTGAAACACCTTCCCCACACACTGAAACCCCATCCGCACATACTGAAACACCTTCCCCACACACTGAAACTCATTCCCCACACTCTGAAACCCTTCCCCACTCACTGAAACACATCCCCACACACTGAAGCACATCCCCACACACTGAAACACCTTCCCCACACTCTGAAACCCCTTCCCCACACACTAAAGCACCTTCCCCACACACTGAAACACCTTCCCCACACACTGAAACCCTTCCCCACTCACTGAAACACATCCCCACACACTGAAGCACATCCCCACACACTGAAACACCTTCCCCACACTCTGAAACCCCTTCCACACACACTAAAACACCTTCCCCACACACTGAAACACCTTACCCACACACTGAAATACCATCCCCACACACTGAAATAACTTTTCCACACACTGAAACCCCTTCCCCACACACTGGAACCCTTCCCCACACACTGAAACACCTTCTCCAAACATTGAAACCCCATCCCCACACACTGAAACAGCTTCCCCACACACTGAAACCCCTTCCCCACACACTGAAACACCTTCCGCACACAATGAAACACCTTCCCCACACACTGAAACAACTTCCCCACACACTAAAACACATTCCCCACACACTGGAACACTTCCCCACACACTGAAACCCCTTCCCCACACACTGAAACACCTTCCCCACAGACTGAAACACCTTCCCCACACACTGAAACCCCTTCCCCACACACTGAAACACCTTCCCCACACACGGAAACAGCTTCCCCACACACTGAAACCCCTTCCACACACACTGAAACCCCTTCCCCACACACTGAAACCCTTCCCCGCACACTGAAACACGTTCCCCACACACTGAAACACTTCCCCACACACTGAAACACCTTCCCCACACACTGGAACACCTTCCCCACACACAGAAACCCCTTTCCCACACACTGAAACACCTTCCCCACACACTGAAAACCCATCCCCACTCACTGCAACACATCCCCACACACTGAAACACCTGCCCCACACACTGAAACCCCTTCCCAGCACACTGAAACCCTTCCCCAAACACTGAAACCCATTCATCACATACTGAAACACATTCCCCACACACAGAAAGCCTTCCAAACACACTGAAACACATTCCCCACACACTGAAACCCCTTCCACACACACAGAAACAGCTTCCCCACACACTGAAACGCCTTCCGCACACACTGCAACCCCTTCCGCACACACTGAAACACCTTCCCCACACACTGAAACCCCATCCGCACATACTGAAACACCTTCCCCACACACTGAAACTCATTCCCCACACACTGAAACACATCCCCACACAATGAAACCCCTTCCCCACACACTGAAACACCTTCCCCAAACACTGAAACCCCATCCCCACACACTGAAACAGCTTCCCCACACACTGAAACCCCTTCCGCACACACTGAAGCACCTTCAGCACACACTGAAACACCTTCCCCACACACTGAAACCCCTTCCGCACACAGTGAAACCCTTCCCCACACACTGAAACCCCTTCCCCACTCACTGAAACACATCCCCACACATTGACACCCCTTCCCCACACACTGAAACCCCTTCCGCACACACAGAAACACCTTCCCCACACACTGAAACCCATTCCCCACACACTGAAACCCCTTCCGCACACACTGAAAATCCTTCCGCACAATCTGAAACACCTTCCCCACACACTGAAACCCATTCCCCACACACTGAAACCCCTTCCGCACACACAGAAACCCCTTCCCCAAACACTGAAACACCTTCCCCACACACTGAAACCCCATCCCCAAACACTGCAACACATCCCCACACACTGAAACACCTTCCCCACACACTGAAACCCCTTCCCCTCACACTGAAACCCTTCCCCAAACACTGAAACCCATTCACCACATACTGAAACCCCTTCCCCACACAATTAAATACATCCCCACACACTGAAACACATCCCTACACACTGAAACCCATCCCCACACACTGAAACACCTTCCCCACACACTGAAACCCTTCCCCACTCACTGAAACACATCCCCACACACTGAAGCACATCCCCACACACTGAAACACCTTCCCCACACTCTGAAACCCCTTCCCCACACACTAAAGCACCTTCCCCACACACTGAAACACCTTCCCCACACACTGAAATACCATCCCCACACACTGAAACAACTTTCCCACACACTGAAACCCCTTCCCCACACACTGGAACCCTTCCCCACACACTGAAACACCTTCCCCAAACATTGAAACCCCATCCCCACACACTGAAACAGCTTCCCCACACACTGAAACCCCTTCACCACACACTGAAACACCTTCCGCACACAATGAAACACCTTCCCCACACTCTGAAACACATTCCCCACACACTAAAACACATTCCCCACACACTGGAACACTTCCCCACACACTGAAACCCCTTCCCCACACACTGAAACCCTTCCCCACACACTGAAACCCCTTCCCCACACACTGAAACACCTTCTCCACAGACTGAAACACCTTCCCCACACACTGAAACCCCTTCCCCACACACTGAAACACCTTCCCCACACACGGAAACACGTTCCCCACACACTGAAACCCCTTCCACACACACTGAAACCCCTTCCCCACACACTGAAACCCTTCCCCACACACTGAAACACGTTCCCCACACACTGAAACACTTCCCCACACACTGAAACACCTTCCCCACACACTGAACACCTTCCCCACACACAGAAACCCCTTCCCCACACACTGAAACACCTTCCCCACACACTGAAAACCCATCCCCACTCACTGCAACACATCCCCACACACTGAAACAGCTTCCCCACACACTGAAACCCCTTCCCCGCACACTGAAACCCTTCCCCAAACACTGAAACCCATTCATCACATTCTGAAACACATTCCCCACACACAGAAAGCCTTCCAAACACACTGAAACACATTCCCCACACACTGAAACCCCTTCCACACACACAGAAACACCTTCCCCACACACTGAAACGCATTCCGCACACACTGCAACCCCTTCCGCACACACTGAAACACCTTCCCCACACACTGAAACCCCTTCCCCACACACTGAAACCCCATCCGCACATACTGAAACACCTTCCCCACACACTGAAACTCATTCCCCACACACTGAAACACATCCCCACACACTGAAACCCCTTCCCCACACACTGAAACACCATCCCCACACACTGAAACACATTCCCCACACTCTGAAACCCTTCCCCACTCACTGAAACACATCCCCACACACTGAAGCACATCCCCACACACTGAAACACCTTCCCCACACTCTGAAACCCCTTCCACACACACTGAAACACCTTCCCCACACACTGAAACACCTTACCCACACACTGTAATACCATCCCCACACACTGAAATAACTTTTCCACACACTGAAACCCCTTCCCCACACACTGGAACCCTTCCCCACACACTGAAACACCTTCTCCAAACATTGAAACCCCATCCCCACACACTGAAACAGCTTCCCCACACACTGAAACCCCTTCCCCACACACTGAAACACCTTCCGCACACAATGAAACACCTTCCCCACACACTGAAACAACTTCCCCACACACTAAAACACATTCCCCACACACTGGAACACTTCCCCACACACTGAAACCCCTTCCCCACACACTGAAACACCTTCCCCACAGACTGAAACACCTTCCCCACACACTGAAACCCCTTCCCCACACACTGAAACACCTTCCCCACACACGGAAACACCTTCCCCACACACTGAAACCCCTTCCACACACACTGAAACCCCTTCCCCACACACTGAAACCCTTCCCCACACACTGAAACACGTTCCCCACACACTGAAACACTTCCCCACACACTGAAACACCTTCCCCACACACTGGAACACATTCCCCACACACAGAAACCCCTTCCCCACACACTGAAACACCTTCCCCACACACTGAAAACCCATCCCCACTCACTGAAACACATCCCCACACACTGAAACACCTGCCCCACACACTGAAACCCCTTCCCCGCACACTGAAACCCTTCCCCAAACACTGAAACCCATTCATCACATACTGAAACACATTCCCCACACACAGAAAGCCTTCCAAACAAACTGAAACACATTCCCCACACACTGAAACCCCTTCCACACACACAGAAACAGCTTCCCCACACACTGAAACGCCTTCCGCACACACTGCAACCCCTTCCGCACACACTGAAACACCTTCCCCACACACTGAAACCCCATCCGCACATACTGAAACACCTTCCCCACACACTGAAACTCATTCCCCACACTCTGAAACCCTTCCCCACTCACTGAAACACATCCCCACACACTGAAGCACATCCCCACACACTGAAACACCTTCCCCACACTCTGAAACCCCTTCCCCACACACTAAAGCACCTTCCCCACACACTGAAACACCTTCCCCACACACTGAAACCCTTCCCCACTCACTGAAACACATCCCCACACACTGAAGCACATCCCCACACACTGAAACACCTTCCCCACACTCTGAAACCCCTTCCACACACACTAAAACACCTTCCCCACACACTGAAACACCTTACCCACACACTGAAATACCATCCCCACACACTGAAATAACTTTTCCACACACTGAAACCCCTTCCCCACACACTGGAACCCTTCCCCACACACTGAAACACCTTCTCCAAACATTGAAACCCCATCCCCACACACTGAAACAGCTTCCCCACACACTGAAACCCCTTCCCCACACACTGAAACACCTTCCGCACACAATGAAACACCTTCCCCACACACTGAAACAACTTCCCCACACACTAAAACACATTCCCCACACACTGGAACACTTCCCCACACACTGAAACCCCTTCCCCACACACTGAAACACCTTCCCCACAGACTGAAACACCTTCCCCACACACTGAAACCCCTTCCCCACACACTGAAACACCTTCCCCACACACGGAAACAGCTTCCCCACACACTGAAACCCCTTCCACACACACTGAAACCCCTTCCCCACACACTGAAACCCTTCCCCGCACACTGAAACACGTTCCCCACACACTGAAACACTTCCCCACACACTGAAACACCTTCCCCACACACTGGAACACCTTCCCCACACACAGAAACCCCTTCCCCACACACTGAAACACCTTCCCCACACACTGAAAACCCATCCCCACTCACTGCAACACATCCCCACACACTGAAACACCTGCCCCACACACTGAAACCCCTTCCCAGCACACTGAAACCCTTCCCCAAACACTGAAACCCATTCATCACATACTGAAACACATTCCCCACACACAGAAAGCCTTCCAAACACACTGAAACACATTCCCCACACACTGAAACCCCTTCCACACACACAGAAACAGCTTCCCCACACACTGAAACGCCTTCCGCACACACTGCAACCCCTTCCGCACACACTGAAACACCTTCCCCACACACTGAAACCCCATCCGCACATACTGAAACACCTTCCCCACACACTGAAACTCATTCCCCACACACTGAAACACATCCCCACACAATGAAACCCCTTCCCCACACACTGAAACACCTTCCCCAAACACTGAAACCCCATCCCCACACACTGAAACAGCTTCCCCACACACTGAAACCCCTTCCGCACACACTGAAGCACCTTCAGCACACACTGAAACACCTTCCCCACACACTGAAACCCCTTCCGCACACAGTGAAACCCTTCCCCACACACTGAAACCCCTTCCCCACTCACTGAAACACATCCCCACACATTGACACCCCTTCCCCACACACTGAAACCCCTTCCGCACACACAGAAACACCTTCCCCACACACTGAAACCCATTCCCCGCACACTGAAACCCCTTCCGCACACACTGAAAATCCTTCCGCACACTCTGAAACACCTTCCCCACACACTGAAACCCATTCCCCACACACTGAAACCCCTTCCGCACACACAGAAACCCCTTCCCCAAACACTGAAACACCTTCCCCACACACTGAAACCCCATCCCCAAACACTGCAACACATCCCCACACACTGAAACACCTTCCCCACACACTGAAACCCCTTCCCCTCACACTGAAACCCTTCCCCAAACACTGAAACCCATTCACCACATACTGAAACCCCTTCCCCACACAATTAAATACATCCCCACACACTGAAACACATCCCTACACACTGAAACCCATCCCCACACACTGAAACACCTTCCCCACACACTGAAACCCTTCCCCACTCACTGAAACACATCCCCACACACTGAAGCACATCCCCACACACTGAAACACCTTCCCCACACTCTGAAACCCCTTCCCCACACACTAAAGCACCTTCCCCACACACTGAAACACCTTCCCCACACACTGAAATACCATCCCCACACACTGAAACAACTTTCCCACACACTGAAACCCCTTCCCCACACACTGGAACCCTTCCCCACACACTGAAACACCTTCCCCAAACATTGAAACCCCATCCCCACACACTGAAACAGCTTCCCCACACACTGAAACCCCTTCCCCACACACTGAAACACCTTCCGCACACAATGAAACACCTTCCCCACACTCTGAAACACATTCCCCACACACTAAAACACATTCCCCACACACTGGAACACTTCCCCACACACTGAAACCCCTTCCCCACACACTGAAACCCTTCCCCACACACTGAAACCCCTTCCCCACACACTGAAACACCTTCTCCACAGACTGAAACACCTTCCCCACACACTGAAACCCCTTCCCCACACACTGAAACACCTTCCCCACACACGGAAACACGTTCCCCACACACTGAAACCCCTTCCACACACACTGAAACCCCTTCCCCACACACTGAAACCCTTCCCCACACACTGAAACACGTTCCCCACACACTGAAACACTTCCCCACACACTGAAACACCTTCCCCACACACTGAACACCTTCCCCACACACAGAAACCCCTTCCCCACACACTGAAACACCTTCCCCACACACTGAAAACCCATCCCCACTCACTGCAACACATCCCCACACACTGAAACAGCTTCCCCACACACTGAAACCCCTTCCCCGCACACTGAAACCCTTCCCCAAACACTGAAACCCATTCATCACATTCTGAAACACATTCCCCACACACAGAAAGCCTTCCAAACACACTGAAACACATTCCCCACACACTGAAACCCCTTCCACACACACAGAAACACCTTCCCCACACACTGAAACGCATTCCGCACACACTGCAACCCCTTCCGCACACACTGAAACACCTTCCCCACACACTGAAACCCCTTCCCCACACACTGAAACCCCATCCGCACATACTGAAACACCTTCCCCACACACTGAAACTCATTCCCCACACACTGAAACACATCCCCACACACTGAAACCCCTTCCCCACACACTGAAACACCATCCCCACACACTGAAACCGCTTCCCCACACACTGAAACACCTTCCGCACACACTGAAGCACCTTCAGCACACACTGAAACACCTTCCACACACACTGAAACCCCTTCCGCACACAGTGAAACCCTTCCCCACACACTGAAACCCCTTCCCCACACACTGAAACACATCCCCACACATTGACACCCCTTCCCCACACACTGAAACCCCTTCCGCACACACAGAAACACCTTCCCCACACACTGAAACCCATTCCCCACACACTGAAACCCCTTCCGCACACACTGAAAATTCTTCCGCACACACTGAAACACCTTCCCCACACACTGAAACCCATTCCCCGCACACTGAAACCCCTTCCGCACACACTGAAACACCTTCCCCACACACTGAAGCCTCTTCATCACACACTGAAACCCCTTCCCCACACACTGAAACACCTTCCCAAACACTGACACCCCATCCCCACACACTGACACAGCTTCCCCACACACTGAAACCCCTTCCCCACACACTGAAACACCTTCCCCACACACTGAAACACCTTCCCCACAGACTAAAACATCTTCCCCACACACTGCAACCCTTCCCCACACACTGAAACCCCTTCCACACACACTGACACCCTTCCCCACACACTGAAACCCCTTCCCCACACACAGAAACACCTTCCCCACAGACTGAAACACCTTTCCCACACACTGAAACCCCTTCCTCACACACTGAAACACCTTCCCCACACACGGAAACACCTTCCCCACACACTGAAACCCCTTCCGCACACACCGAAACCCCTTCCCCAAACACTGAAACACCTTCCGCACACACTGAAACCCCTTCCGCACGCACTGAAACCCGTCCACACATTCTGAAACACATCCCCACACACTGAAACCCCTTCCCCACACACTGAAAACCCCTTCCCCACACACAGAAACACCTTCCTCACACACTGAAACCCCTTCCGCACACACTGAAACCCATCCCCACACACTGAAACACATCCCCACACACTGAAGCACCTTCCCCACACACTGAAACCCCTTCCGCACACACAGAAACCCCTTCCGCACACAGTGAAACCCTTCCCCACTCACTGAAACACCTTCCCCACACACTGAAACACATCCCCACACACTGAAACTCCTTCCCCACACACTGAAACCCATCCCTACACACTGAAACCCGTTCCCCACACACTGAAACCCCTTCCCCACACACTGAAACCCTTCCCCACACACTGAAATAAATTCCCCACACACTGAAACGCTTACCCATACACTGAAACACCTTCCCCACACACTGGAACCCCTTCCCCACGCACTGAAACCCCATCCCCACACACTGCAACACATCCCCACACACTGAAACACCTTCCCCACACACTGAAACCACTTCCCCACACGCTGAAATGCCTTCCGCACACACTGAAACCCCTTCCGCATTTCGAAACACCTTCCCCACACACTGAAACCCCTTCCTCACACACTGAAACCCCTTCCGCACTCAGTGAAATCCTTCCCCACACACTGAAACACCTTCCCCACACACTGAATCCCCTTCCCCACACACTGAAACCCGTACCGCACACAGTGAAACCCTTCCCCACACACTGAAACCCCTTCCCCACACACTGAAATCCCTTCCTCAGAAACTGAAACACATTCCCACATACTGAAACCCCTTCCCCAGACACTGAAACCCCTTCCCCACACACTGAAACACCTTCCCCACACACAGAAACACCTTCCCCACGCACTGAAACCCCTTGCACACATACTGAATCCCATCCCCACACACTGAAACCCATCCCCACACACTGAAAACCATCCCCACACACTGAAACACCTTCCCCACACACTGAAACCGTTCCCCACACACTGAAACACATCCCCACACACTGAAATAAATCCCCACACACTGACGCACCTTCCCCACACACTGAAACCCCTTCCCCACACACTGAAACCCCTCCCGCACACAGTGAAACTGTTCCCCGCACACTGAAACACCTTCCCCACACACTGAAACACACCCCCACACACTGAAACTCCTTCCCCACACACTGAAACCCATCCCTACACACTGAAACCCATCCCCACACAATGAAACACCTTCCCCACACACTGAAACCCTTCCCCACTCACTGAAACACATCCCCACACACTGAAGCACATCCCCACACACTGAAACACCTTGCCCACACTCTGAAACACCTTCCGCACACACTGGAACCATTCCCCACACACTGAAACACCTTCCCCAAACATTGAAACCCTTCCCCACTCACTGAAACACATCCCCACACACTGAAGCACATCCCCACACAATGAAACCCATCCCCACACACTGAAACACCTTCCCCACACACTGAAACCCTTCCCCACTCTCTGAAACACATCCCCACACACTGAAGCACATCCCCACACACTGAAACACCTTCCCCACACTCTGAAACACCTTCCGCACACACTGGAACCCTTCCCCACACACTGAAACACCTTCCACACACACTAAAACACCTTCCCCACACACTGGCACCCTTCCCCACACACTGAAATCCCTTCCTCAGAAACTGAAACCCATCCCCACACACTGAAACCCCTTCCCCAGACACTGAAACCCCTTTCCCACACACTGAAACAGCTTCCCCACACACTGAAACCCCTTTCCCACACACTGAAACACCTTCCCCACTCACTGAAACACATCCCCACACACTGAAACACCTTCCCCACACTCTGAAACCCCTTCCCCACACACTAAAGCACCTTCCCCACACACTGAAACACCTTCCCCACACACTGAAATACCATCCCCACACACTGAAACAACTTTCCCACACACTGAAACCCCTTCCCCACACACTGGAACCCTTCCCCACACACTGAAACACCTTCCCCAAACATTGAAACCCCATCCCCACACACTGAAACAGCTTCCCCACACACTGAAACCCCTTCCCCACACACTGAAACACCTTCCGCACACAATGAAACACCTTCCCCACACACTGAAACACATTCCCCACACACTAAAACCCCTTCCCCTCACACTGAAACCCTTCCCCAAACACTGAAACCCATTCACCACATACTGAAACCTCTTCCCCACACAATTAAATACATCCCCACGCGCTGAAACACATCCCTACACACTGAAACCCATCCCCACACACTGAAACACATTCCCCACACTCTGAAACCCTTCCCCACTCACTGAAACACATCCCCACACACTGAAGCACATCCCCACACACTGAAACACCTTCCCCACACTCTGAAACCCCTTCCACACACACTAAAACACCTTCCCCACACACTGAAACACCTTACCCACACACTGAAATACCATCCCCACACACTGAAATAACTTTTCCACACACTGAAACCCCTTCCCCACACACTGGAACCCTTCCCCACACACTGAAACACCTTCTCCAAACATTGAAACCCCATCCCCACACACTGAAACAGCTTCCCCACACACTGAAACCCCTTCCCCACACACTGAAACACCTTCCGCACACAATGAAACACCTTCCCCACACACTGAAACAACTTCCCCACACACTAAAACACATTCCCCACACACTGGAACACTTCCCCACACACTGAAACCCCTTCCCCACACACTGAAACACCTTCCCCACAGACTGAAACACCTTCCCCACACACTGAAACCCCTTCCCCACACACTGAAACACCTTCCCCACACACGGAAACACCTTCCCCACACACTGAAACCCCTTCCACACACACTGAAACCCCTTCCCCACACACTGAAACCCTTCCCCACACACTGAAACACGTTCCCCACACACTGAAACACTTCCCCACACACTGAAACACCTTCCCCACACACTGGAACGCTTCCCCACTCAGTGAAACACATCCCCACACACTGAAGCACATCCCCACACACTGAAACACCTTCCCCACACTCTGAAACCCCTTCCCCACACACTAAAGCACCTTCCCCACACACTGAAACACCTTCCCCACACACTGAAATACCATCCCCACACACTGAAACAACTTTCCCACACATTGAAACCCCTTCCCCACACACTGGAACCCTTCCCCACACACTGAAACACCTTCCCCAAACATTGAAACACCTTCCGCACACAATGAAACACCTTCCCCACACTCTGAAACACATTCCCCACACACTAAAACACATTCCCCACACACTGGAACACTTCCCCACACACTGAAACCCCTTCCCCACACACTGAAACCCTTCCCCACACACTGAAACCCCTTCCCCACACACTGAAACACCTTCTCCACAGACTGAAACACCTTCCCCACACACTGAAACCCCTTCCCCACACACTGAAACACCTTCCCCACACACGGAAACACGTTCCCCACACACTGAAACCCCTTCCACAGACACTGAAACCCCTTCCCCACACACTGAAACCCTTCCCCACACACTGAAACACGTTCCCCACACACTGAAACACTTCCCCACACACTGAAACACCTTCCCCACACACTGAACACCTTCCCCACACACAGAAACCCCTTCCCCACACACTGAAACACCTTCCCCACACACTGAAAACCCATCCCCACTCACTGCAACACATCCCCACACACTGAAACAGCTTCCCCACACACTGAAACCCCTTCCCCGCACACTGAAACCCTTCCCCAAACACTGAAACCCATTCATCACATTCTGAAACACATTCCCCACACACAGAAAGCCTTCCAAACACACTGAAACACATTCCCCACACACTGAAACCCCTTCCACACACACAGAAACACCTTCCCCACACACTGAAACGCATTCCGCACACACTGCAACCCCTTCCGCACACACTGAAACACCTTCCCCACACACTGAAACCCCTTCCCCACTCACTGAAACCCCATCCGCACATAGTGAAACACCTTCCCCACACACTGAAACTCATTCCCCACACACTGAAACACATCCCCACACACTGAAACCCCTTCCCCACACACTGAAACACCTTCCCCAAACACTGAAACACCATCCCCACACACTGAAACCGCTTCCCCACACACTGAAACCCCTTCCGCACACACTGAAGCACCTTCAGCACACACTGAAACACCTTCCACACACACTGAAACCCCTTCCGCACACAGTGAAACCCTTCCCCACACACTGAAACCCCTTCCCCACACACTGAAACACATCCCCACACATTGACACCCCTTCCCCACACGCTGAAACCCCTTCCGCACACACAGAAACACCTTCCCCACACACTGAAACCCATTCCCCACACACTGAAACCCCTTCCGCACACACTGAAAATCCTTCCGCACACACTGAAACACCTTCCCCACACACTGAAACCCATTCCCCGCACACTGAAACCCCTTCCGCACACACTGAAACACCTTCCCCACACACTGAAGCCTCTTCATCACACACTGAAACCCCTTCCGCACATAGTGAAACACTTCCCCACACACTGAAACCCCTTCCCCACACACTGAAACCCCTTCCCCACACACTGAAACACCTTCCCAAACACTGAAACCCCATCCCCACACACTGACACAGCTTCCCCACACACTGAAACCCCTTCCCCACACACTGAAACACCTTCCCCACACACTGCAACCCTTCCCCACACACTGAAACCCCTTCCACACACACTGACACCCTTCCCCACACACTGAAACCCCTTCCCCACACACAGAAACACCTTCCCCACAGACTGAAACACCTTTCCCACACACTGAAACCCCTTCCTCACACACTGAAACACCTTCCCCACACACGGAAACACCTTCCCCACACACTGAAACCCCTTCCGCACACACCGAAACCCCTTCCCCAAAAACTGAAACACCTTCCGCACACACTGAAACCCCTTCCGCACACACTGAAACCCGTCCACACATTCTGAAACACATCCCCACACACTGAAACCCCTTCCCCACACACTGAAAACCCCTTCCCCACACACAGAAACACCTTCCTCACACACTGAAACCCCTTCCGCACACACTGAAACCCATCCCCACACACTGAAACACATCCCCACACACTGAAGCACCTTCCCCACACACTGAAACCCCTTCCGCACACACAGAAACCCCTTCCGCACACAGTGAAACCCTTCCCCACTCACTGAAACACCTTCCCCACACACTGAAACACATCCCCACACACTGAAACTCCTTCCCCACACACTGAAACCCATCCCTACACACTGAAACCCGTTCCCCACACACTGAAACCCCTTCCCCACACACTGAAACCCTTCCCCACACACTGAAATAAATTCCCCACACACTGAAACGCTTACCCATACACTGAAACACCTTCCCCACACACTGGAACCCCTTCCCCACGCACTGAAAACCCTTCCACACACACTGAAACACCTTCCCCACACTCTGAAACCCCATCCCCACACACTGCAACACATCCCCACACACTGAAACACCTTCCCCACACACTGAAACCACTTCCCCACACGCTGAAATGCCTTCCGCACACACTGAAACCCCTTCCGCATTTCGAAACACCTTCCCCACACACTGAAACCCCTTCCTCACACACTGAAACCCCTTCCGCACTCAGTGAAATCCTTCCCCACACACTGAAACACCTTCCCCACACACTGAATCCCCTTCCCCACACACTGAAACCCGTACCGCACACAGTGAAACCCTTCCCCACACACTGAAACCCCTTCCCCACACACTGAAATCCCTTCCTCAGAAACTGAAACACATTCCCACATACTGAAACCCCTTCCCCAGACACTGAAACCCCTTCCCCACACACTGAAACACCTTCCCCACACACAGAAACACCTTCCCCACGCACTGAAACCCCTTGCACACATACTGAATCCCATCCCCACACACTGAAACCCATCCCCACACACTGAAAACCATCCCCACACACTGAAACACCTTCCCCACACACTGAAACCGTTCCCCACACACTGAAACACATCCCCACACACTGAAATAAATCCCCACACACTGACGCACCTTCCCCACACACTGAAACCCCTTCCCCACACACTGAAACCCCTCCCGCACACAGTGAAACTGTTCCCCGCACACTGAAATACCTTCCCCACACACTGAAACACACCCCCACACACTGAAACTCCTTCCCCACACACTGAAACCCATCCCTACACACTGAAACCCATCCCCACACAATGAAACACCTTCCCCACACACTGAAACCCTTCCCCACTCACTGAAACACATCCCCACACACTGAAGCACATCCCCACCCACTGAAACACCTTGCCCACACTCTGAAACACCTTCCGCACACACTGGAACCATTCCCCACACACTGAAACACCTTCCCCAAACATTGAAACCCTTCCCCACTCACTGAAACACATCCCCACACACTGAAGCAATCCCCACACAATGAAACCCATCCCCACACACTGAAACACCTTCCCCACACACTGAAACCCTTCCCCACTCTCTGAAACACATCCCCACACACTGAAGCACATCCCCACACACTGAAACACCTTCCCCACACTCTGAAACACCTTCCTCACACACTGGAACCCTTCCCCACACACTGAAACACCTTCCACACACACTAAAACACCTTCCCCACACACTGGCACCCTTCCCCACACACTGAAATCCCTTCCTCAGAAACTGAAACCCATCCCCACACACTGAAACCCCTTCCCCAGACACTGAAACCCCTTTCCCACACACTGAAACAGCTTCCCCACACACTGAAACCCCTTTCCCACACACTGAAACACCTTCCCCACTCACTGAAACACATCCCCACACACTGAAGCACATCCCCACACACTGAAACACCTTCCCGACATTCTGAAACCCCTTCCCCACACACTAAAACACCTTCCCCACACACTGAAACACCTTCCCCACACACTGAAATACCATCCCCACAGACTGAAACAACCTTCCCACACACTGAAACCCCTTCCCCTCACACTGGAACCCTTCCCCACACACTGAAACACCTTCCCCAAACATTGAAACCCCATCCCCACACACTGAAACAGCTACCCCACAAACTGAAACCCCTTCCCCACACACTGAAACACCTTCCCCACACACTGAAACACCTTCCCCACACTCTAAAACACCTTCCCCACACACTGAAGCACATCCCCACACACTGAAACACCTTCCCGACATTCTGAAACCCCTTCCCCACACACTAAAACACCTTCCCCACACACTGAAACACCTTCCCCACACACTGAAATACCATCCCCACAGACTGAAACAAACTTCCCACACACTGAAACCCCTTCCCCTCACACTGGAACCCTTCCCCACACACTGAAACACCTTCCCCAAACATTGAAACCCCATCCCCACACACTGAAACAGCTACCCCACAAACTGAAACCCCTTCCCCACACACTGAAACACCTTCCCCACACACTGAAACACCTTCCCCACACTCTAAAACACCTTCCCCACACATTGGAACCCTTCCCCACACACTGAAACCCCTTCCCCACAGACTGAAACACCTTCCCCACACACTGAAACCCCTTCCCCACACACTGAAACTCCTTCCCCACACACGGAAACACCTTCCCCACACACTGAAACCCCTTCCGCACACACTGAAACCCCTTCCCCACACAATGCAACCCTTCCCAACACACTGAAACACCTTCCCCACACACTGAAACACTTCCCCACACACTGAAACACCTTCCCCAGACACTGGAACACCTTCCCCACACACAGAAACCCCTTCCCCACACACTGAAACACCTTCCCCACACACTGAAACCCCATCCCCACACACTGCAACACATCCCCACACACTGAAACACCTTCCCCACACTCGGAAACACCTTCCCCACACACTGAAACCCCTTCCCCGCACACTGAAACCCGTCCCCAAACACTGAAACACATTCACCACATACTGAAACACATTCCCCACACACAGAAAGCCTTCCAAACACACTGACACACATTCCCCACACACTGAAACCCCTTCCCCACACACAGAAACACCTTCCCCACACACTGAAACGCCTTCTGCACACACTGAAACCCCTTCCACACACACTGAAACACATTCCCCACACACTGAAACCCCTTCCCCACAAACAGAAACCCCTTCCCCACACACTGAAACGCCTTCCGCACACACTGAAACCCCTTCCGCACACACTGAAACACCTTCCCCACACACTGAAACCCCTTCCCCACACACTGAAACCCCATCCGCACATACTGAAACACCTTGCCCACACACTGAACCTCATTCCCCACACACTGAAGCACTTCCCCACACACTGAAACCCCTTCCCCGCACACTGAAGCACCTTCAGCACACACTGAAACACCTTCCCCACACACTGAAACCCCTTCCGCACACAGTGAAACCCTTCCCCACACACTGAAACACCTTCCCCACACACTGAAACACATCCCCACACATTGACACCCCTTCCCCACACACTGAAACCCCTTCCGCACACACTGAAACACCTTCCCCACACACTGAAACCCATTCCCCACACACTGAAACCCCTTCCGCACACACAGAAAATCCTTCCGCACACACTGAAACACCTTCCCCACACACTGAAACCCATTCCCCACACACTGAAACCCCTTCTGCACACACTGAAACACCTTCCCCACACACTGAAACCCCTTCAGCACACACTGAAACCCCTTCCGCACATAGTGAAACACTTTCCCACACACTGAAACCCATTCCCCACACACTGAAACCCCTTCTGCACACACTGAAACACCTTCCCCACACACTGAAACCCCTTCAGCACACACTGAAACCCCTTCCGCACATAGTGAAACACTTCCCCACACACTGAAACCCCTTCCCCACACACTGAAACCCCTTCCCCACACACTGAAACACCTTCCCCACACACTGAAACACCTTCCCCACACACTGAAACACCTTCCCCACAGACTAAAACACCTTCCCCACACACTGGAACTCTTCCCCACACACTGAAACCCCTTCCCCACACACTGACACACTTCCCCACACACTGAAACCCCTTCCCCACACACTGAAACACCTTCCCCACAGACTGAAACACCTTCCCCACACACTGAAACCCCTTCCCCACACACTGAAACACCTTCCCCACACACGGAAACACCTTCCCCACACACTAAAACCCCTTCCGCACACACTGAAACCCCTTCCCCACACACTGAAACCCTTCCCCACACACTAAAACACCTTCCCCACACACTGAAACACCTTCACCACACACTGAAACCCCTTCCCCACACACTGAAACACCTTCCCCACACACTGAAACCCCATCCCCACACACTGCAACACATCGCCACACACTGAAACACCTTCCCCACACACTGAAACCCATTCACCACATACTGAAACACATTCCCCACACAATGAAAGTCTTCCAAACACACTGAATCACATTCCCCACACACTGAAAGCCCTTCCGCCCACACTGAAACCCCTTCTTCACACACTGCACCCCCTACGCACACACTGAAACCCCTTCCGCACACACTGAAACACATTCCCCACACACTGAAACCCCTTCCCCACAAACAGAAACCCCTTCCCCACACACTGAAACGCCTTCCGCACACACTGAAACCCCTTCTGCACACACTGAAACACCTTCCCCACACACTGAAACCCCTTCCCCACACACAGAAACACCTTCCCCACACACTGAAACGCCTTCTGCACACACTGAAACCCCTTCCACACAAACAGAAACCCCTTCCCCACACACTGAAACGCCTTCCGCACAAACAGAAACCCCTTCCCCACGCACTGAAACCCCATCCGCACATACTGAAACTCATTCCCCACACACTGAAGCACTTCCCTATACACTGAAACCCCTTCCGCACACACTGAAGCACCTTCAGCACACACTGAAACACCTTCCCCACACACTGAAACCCCTTCCGCACACAGTGAAACCCTTCCCCACACACTGAAACCCCTTGCCCACACACTGAAACCCCTTCCGCACACACTGAAACACCTTCCCCACACACTGAAACCCATTCCCCACACACTGAAACCCCTTCCGCACACACAGAAAATCCTTCCGCACACACTGAAACACCTTCCCCAGACACTGAAACCCATTCCCCACACAATGAAACCCCTTCCGCACTCACTGAAACACCTGCCCAACTCACTGAATCCCCTTCACCACACACTGAAACCCCTTCCGCACACACTGAAACTCCTTTCCCACACACTGAAACCCCTTCCCCACACACTGAAACAGCTTCCCCACACACTGAAACCCCTTCCCCACACACTGACACACCTTCCCCACACACTGAAACACCTTCCCCACACACTGAAACACCTTTCCCACAGACTAAAACACCTTCACCACACACTGGAACCCTTCCCCACACACTGAAACCCCTTCCCCACACACTGACACCCTTCCCCACACACTGAAACCCCTTCCCCACACACTGAAACATCTTCCCCACAGACTGAAACACCTTCCCGACACACTGGAACACCTTCCCCACACACTGAAACCCCTTCCCCACACACTGAAACACCTTCCCCACACACTGAAACCCCATCCTCACACACTGAAACACCTTCCCCACACACTGAAACACTTCCCCACACACTGAAACACCTTCCCGACACACTGGAACACCTTCCCCACACACTGGAACCCCTTCCCCACACACTGAAACACCTTCCCCACACACTGAAACCCCATCCTCACACACTGAAACCCATTCATCACATTCTGAAACACATTCCCCACACACAGAAAGCCTTCCAAACACACTGAAACACATTCCCCACACACTGAAACCCCTTCCACACACACAGAAACACCTTCCCCACACACTGAAACGCATTCCGCACACACTGCAACCCCTTCCGCACACACTGAAACTCCTTCCCCACACACTGAAACCTCTTCCCCACACACTGAAACCCCATCCGCACATACTGAAACACCTTCCCCACACACTGAAACTCATTCCCCACACACTGAAACACATCCCCACACACTGAAACCCCTTCCCCACACACTGAAACACCTTCCCCAAACACTGAAACACCATCCCCACACACTGAAACCGCTTCCCCACACACTGAAACCCCTTCCGCACACACTGAAGCACCTTCAGCACACACTGAAACACCTTCCACACACACTGAAACCCCTTCCGCACACAGTGAAACCCTTCCCCACACACTGAAACCCCTTCCCCACACACTGAAACACATCCCCACACATTAACACCCCTTCCCCACACACTGAAACCCCTTCCGCACACACTGAAACACCTTCCCCACACACTGAAACCCATTCCCCGCACACTGAAACCCCTTCCGCACACACTGAAACACCTTCCCCACACACTGAAGCCTCTTCATCACACACTGAAACCCCTTCCGCACATAGTGAAACACTTCCCCACACACTGAAACCCCTTCCCCACACACTGAAACCCCTTCCCCACACACTGAAACACCTTCCCAAACACTGAAACCCCATCCCCACACACTGACACAGCTTCCCCACACACTGAAACCCCTTCCCCACACACTGAAACACCTTCCCCACACACTGCAACCGTTCCCCACACACTGAAACCCCTTCCACACACACTGACACCCTTCCCCACACACTGAAACCCCTTCCCCACACACAGAAACACCTTCCCCACAGACTGAAACACCTTTCCCACACACTGAAACCCCTTCCTCACACACTGAAACACCTTCCCCACACACGGAAACACCTTCCCCACACACTGAAACCCCTTCCGCACACACCGAAACCCCTTCCCCAAACACTGAAACACCTTCCGCACACACTGAAACATCTTCCGCACACACTGAAACCCGTCCACACATTCTGAAACACATCCCCACACACTGAAACCCCTTCCCCACACACTGAAAACTCCTTCCCCACACACAGAAACACCTTCCTCACACACTGAAACCCCTTCCGCACACACTGAAACCCATCCCCACACACTGAAACACATCCCCACACACTGAAGCACCTTCCCCACACACTGAAACCCCTTCCGCACACACAGAAACCCCTTCCGCACACAGTGAAACCCTTCCCCACTCACTGAAACACCTTCCCCACACACTGAAACACATCCCCACACACTGAAACTCCTTCCCCACACACTGAAACCCATCCCTACACACTGAAACCCGTTCCCCACACACTGAAACCCCTTCCCCACACACTGAAACCCTTCCCCACACACTGAAATAAATTCCCCACACACTGAAACGCTTACCCATACACTGAAACACCTTCCCCACACACTGGAACCCCTTCCCCACGCACTGAAAACCCTTCCCCACACACTGAAACACCTTCCCCACACTCTGAAACCCCATCCCCACACACTGCAACACATCCCCACACACTGAAACACCTTCCCCACACACTGAAACCACTTCGCCACACGCTGAAATGCCTTCCGCACACACTGAAACCCCTTCCACATTTCGAAACACCTTCCCCACACACTGAAACCCCTTCCTCACACACTGAAACCCCTTCCGCACTCAGTGAAATCCTTCCCCACACACTGAAACACCTTCCCCACACACTGAATCCCCTTCCCCACACACTGAAACCCGTACCGCACACAGTGAAACCCTTCCCCACACACTGAAACCCCTTCCCCACACACTGAAATCCCTTCCTCAGAAACTGAAACACATTCCCACATACTGAATCCCCTTCCCCAGACACTGAAACCCCTTCCCCACACACTGAAACACCTTCCCCACACACAGAAACACCTTCCCCAAGCACTGAAACCCCTTGCACACATACTGAATCCCATCCCCACACACTGAAACCCATCCCCACACACTGAAAACCATCCCCACACACTGAAACACCTTCCCCACACACTGAAACCGTTCCCCACACACTGAAACACATCCCCACACACTGAAATAAATCCCCACACACTGACGCACCTTCCCCACACACTGAAACCCCTTCCCCACACACTGAAACCCCTCCCGCACACAGTGAAACTGTTCCCCGCACACTGAAACACCTTCCCCACACACTGAAACACACCCCCACACACTGAAACTCCTTCCCCACACACTGAAACCCATCCCTACACACTGAAACCCATCCCCACACAATGAAACACCTTCCCCACACACTGAAACCCTTCCCCACTCACTGAAACACATCCCCACACACTGAAGCACATCCCCACACACTGAAACACCTTGCCCACACTCTGAAGCACCTTCCGCACACACTGGAACCATTCCCCACACACTGAAACACCTTCCCCAAACATTGAAACCCTTCCCCACTCACTGAAACACATCCCCACACACTGAAGCACATCCCCACACAATGAAACCCATCCCCACACACTGAAACACCTTCCCCACACACTGAAACCCTTCCCCACTCTCTGAAACACATCCCCACACACTGAAGCACATCCCCACACACTGAAACACCTTCCCCACACTCTGAAACACCTTCCGCACACACTGGAACCCTTCCCCACACACTGAAACACCTTCCACACACACTAAAACACCTTCCCCACACACTGGCACCCTTCCCCACACACTGAAATCCCTTCCTCAGAAACTGAAACCCATCCCCACACACTGAAACCCCTTCCCCAGACACTGAAACCCCTTTCCCACACACTGAAACAGCTTCCCCACACACTGAAACCCCTTTCCCACACACTGAAACACCTTCCCCACTCACTGAAACACATCCCCACACACTGAAGCACATCCCCACACACTGAAACACCTTCCCGACATTCTGAAACCCCTTCCCCACACACTAAAACACCTTCCCCACACACTGAAACACCTTCCCTACACACTGAAATACCATCCCCACATACTGAAACAACCTTCCCACACACTGAAACCCCTTCCCCTCACACTGGAACCCTTCCCCACACACTGAAACACCTTCCCCAAACATTGAAACCCCATCCCCACACACTGAAACAGCTACCCCACAAACTGAAACCCCTTCCCCACACACTGAAACACCTTCCCCACACACTGAAACACCTTCCCCACACTCTAAAACACCTTCCCCACACATTGGAACCCTTCCCCACACACTGAAACCCCTTCCCCACACACTGAAACCCTTCCCCACACACTGAAACCCCTTCCACACACACTGAAACACCTTCCCCACAGACTGAAACACCTTCCCCACACACTGAAACCCCTTCCCCACACACTGAAACTCCTTCCCCACACACGGAAACACCTTCCCCACACACTGAAACCCCTTCCGCACACACTGAAACCCCTTCCCCACACAATGCAACCCTTCCCAACACACTGAAACACCTTCCCCACACACTGAAACACTTCCCCACACACTGAAACACCTTCCCCAGACACTGGAACACCTTCCCCACACACAGAAACCCCTTCCCCACACACTGAAACACCTTCCCCACACACTGAAACCCCATCCCCACACACTGCAACACATCCCCACACACTGAAACACCTTCCCCACACACGGAAACACCTTCCCCACACACTGAAACCCCTTCCCCGCACACTGAAACCCGTCCCCAAACACTGAAACACATTCACCACATACTGAAACACATTCCCCACACACAGAAAGCCTTCCAAACACACTGACACACATTCCCCACACACTGAAACGCCTTCCCCACACACAGAAACACCTTCCCCACACACTGAAACGCCTTCTGCACACACTGAAACCCCTTCCACACACACTGAAACACATTCCCCACACACTGAAACCCCTTCCCCACAAACAGAAACCCCTTCCCCACACACTGAAACGCCTTCCGCACACACTGAAACCCCTTCCGCACACACTGAAACACCTTCCCCACACACTGAAACCCCTTCCCCACACACTGAAACCCCATCCGCACATACTGAAACACCTTGCCCACACACTGAACCTCATTCCCCACACACTGAAGCACTTCCCCACACACTGAAACCCCTTCCCCGCACACTGAAGCACCTTCAGCACACACTGAAACACCTTCCCCACACACTGAAACCCCTTCCGCACACAGTGAAACCCTTCCCCACACACTGAAACACCTTCCCCACACACTGAAACACATCCCCACACATTGACACCCCTTCCCCACACACTGAAACCCCTTCCGCACACACTGAAACACCTTCCCCACACACTGAATCCCATTCCCCACACACTGAAACCCCTTCCGCACACACAGAAAATCTTTCCGCACACACTGAAACACCTTCCCCAGACACTGAAACCCATTCCCCACACAATGAAACCCCTTCCGCACTCACTGAAACACCTTCCCAACTCACTGAATCCCCTTCACCACACACTGAAACCCCTTCCGCACACACTGAAACTCCTTTCCCACACACTGAAACCCCTTCCCCACACACTGAAACAGCTTCCCCACACACTGAAACCCCTTCCCCACACACTGACACACCTTCCCCACACACTGAAACACCTTCCCCACACACTGAAACACCTTTCCCACAGACTAAAACACCTTCACCACACACTGGAACCCTTCCCCACACACTGAAACCCCTTCCCCACACACTGACACCCTTCCCCACACACTGAAACCCCTTCCCCACACACTGAAACATCTTCCCCACAGACTGAAACACCTTCCCGACACACTGGAACACCTTCCCCACACACTGAAACACCTTCCCCACACACTGAAACACTTCCCCACACATTGAAACACCTTCCCGACACACTGGAACACCTTCCCCACACACTGGAACCCCTTCCCCACACACTGAAACACCTTCCCCACACACTGAAACCCCATCCTCACACACTGAAACCCATTCATCACATTCTGAAACACATTCCCCACACACAGAAAGCCTTCCAAACACACTGAAACACATTCCCCACACACTGAAACCCCTTCCACACACACAGAAACACCTTCCCCACACACTGAAACGCATTCCGCACACACTGCAACCCCTTCCGCACACACTGAAACACCTTCCCCACACACTGAAACCCCTTCCCCACACACTGAAACCCCATCCGCACATACTGAAACACCTTCCCCACACACTGAAACTCATTCCCCACACACTGAAACACATCCCCACACACTGAAACCCCTTCCCCACACACGGAAACACCTTCCCCAAACACTGAAACACCATCCCCACACACTGAAACCGCTTCCCCACACACTGAAACCCCTTCCGCACACACTGAAGCACCTTCAGCACACACTGAAACACCTTCCACACACACTGAAACCCCTTCCGCACACAGTGAAACCCTTCCCCACACACTGAAACCCCTTCCCCACACACTGAAACACATCCCCACACATTGACACCCCTTCCCCACACACTGAAACCCCTTCCGCACACACTGAAACACCTTCCCCACACACTGAAACCCATTCCCCGCACACTGAAACCCCTTCCGCACACACTGAAACACCTTCCCCACACACTGAAGCCTCTTCATCACACACTGAAACCCCTTCCGCACATAGTGAAACACTTCCCCACACACTGAAACCCCTTCCCCACACACTGAAACCCCTTCCCCACACACTGAAACACCTTCCCAAACACTGAAACCCCATCCCCACACACTGACACAGCTTCCCCACACACTGAAACCCCTTCCCCACACACTGAAACACCTTCCCCACACACTGCAACCGTTCCCCACACACTGAAACCCCTTCCACACACACTGACACCCTTCCCCACACACTGAAACCCCTTCCCCACAGACTGAAACACCTTTCCCACACACTGAAACCCCTTCCTCACACACTGAAACACCTTCCCCACGCACGGAAACACCTTCCCCACACACTGAAACCCCTTCCGCACACACCGAAACCCCTTCCCCAAACACTGAAACACCTTCCGCACACACTGAAACATCTTCCGCACACACTGAAACCCGTCCACACATTCTGAAACACATCCCCACACACTGAAACCCCTTCCCCACACACTGAAAACCCCTTCCCCACACACAGAAACACCTTCCTCACACACTGAAACCCCTTCCGCACACAATGAAACCCATCCCCACACACTGAAACACATCCCCACACACTGAAGCACCTTCCCCACACACTGAAACCCCTTCCGCACACACAGAAACCCCTTCCGCACACAGTGAAACCCTTCCCCACTCACTGAAACACCTTCCCCACACACTGAAACACATCCCCACACACTGAAACTCCTTCCCCACACACTGAAACCCATCCCTACACACTGAAACCCGTTCCCCACACACTGAAACCCCTTCCCCACACACTGAAACCCTTCCCCACACACTGAAATAAATTCCCCACACACTGAAACGCTTACCCATACACTGAAACACCTTCCCCACACACTGGAACCCCTTCCCCACGCACTGAAACCCCATCCCCACACACTGCAACACATCCCCACACACTGAAACACCTTCCCCACACACTGAAACCACTTCCCCACACGCTGAAATGCCTTCCGCACACACTGAAACCCCTTCCGCATTTCGAAACACCTTCCCCACACACTGAAACCCCTTCCTCACACACTGAAACCCCTTCCGCACTCAGTGAAATCCTTCCCCACACACTGAAACACCTTCCCCACACACTGAATCCCCTTCCCCACACACTGAAACCCGTACCGCACACAGTGAAACCCTTCCCCACACACTGAAACCCCTTCCCCACACACTGAAATCCCTTCCTCAGAAACTGAAACACATTCCCACATACTGAATCCCCTTCCCCAGACACTGAAACCCCTTCCCCACACACTGAAACACCTTCCCCACACACAGAAACACCTTCCCCACGCACTGAAACCCCTTGCACACATACTGAATCCCATCCCCACACACTGAAACCCATCCCCACACACTGAAAACCATCCCCACACACTGAAACACCTTCCCCACACACTGAAACCGTTCCCCACACACTGAAACACATCCCCACACACTGAAATAAATCCCCACACACTGACGCACCTTCCCCACACACTGAAACCCCTTCCCCACACACTGAAACCCCTCCCGCACACAGTGAAACTGTTCCCCGCACACTGAAACACCTTCCCCACACACTGAAACACACCCCCACACACTGAAACTCCTTCCCCACACACTGAAACCCATCCCTACACACTGAAACCCATCCCCACACAATGAAACACCTTCCCCACACACTGAAACCCTTCCCCACTCACTGAAACACATCCCCACACACTGAAGCACATCCCCACACACTGAAACACCTTGCCCACACTCTGAAGCACCTTCCGCACACACTGGAACCATTCCCCACACACTGAAACACCTTCCCCAAACATTGAAACCCTTCCCCACTCACTGAAACACATCCCCACACACTGAAGCACATCCCCACACAATGAAACCCATCCCCACACACTGAAACACCTTCCCCACACACTGAAACCCTTCCCCACTCTCTGAAACACATCCCCACACACTGAAGCACATCCCCACACACTGAAACACCTTCCCCACACTCTGAAACACCTTCCGCACACACTGGAACCCTTCCCCACACACTGAAACACCTTCCACACACACTAAAACACCTTCCCCACACACTGGCACCCTTCCCCACACACTGAAATCCCTTCCTCAGAAACTGAAACCCATCCCCACACACTGAAACCCCTTCCCCAGACACTGAAACCCCTTTCCCACACACTGAAACAGCTTCCCCACACACTGAAACCCCTTTCCCACACACTGAAACACCTTCCCCACTCACTGAAACACATCCCCACACACTGAAGCACATCCCCACACACTGAAACACCTTCCCGACATTCTGAAACCCCTTCCCCACACACTAAAACACCTTCCCCACACACTGAAACACCTTCCCTACACACTGAAATACCATCCCCACATACTGAAACAACCTTCCCACACACTGAAACCCCTTCCCCTCACACTGGAACCCTTCCCCACACACTGAAACACCTTCCCCAAACATTGAAACCCCATCCCCACACACTGAAACAGCTACCCCACAAACTGAAACCCCTTCCCCACACACTGAAACACCTTCCCCACACACTGAAACACCTTCCCCACACTCTAAAACACCTTCCCCACACATTGGAACCCTTCCCCACACACTGAAACCCCTTCCCCACACACTGAAACCCTTCCCCACACACTGAAACCCCTTCCACACACACTGAAACACCTTCCCCACAGACTGAAACACCTTCCCCACACACTGAAACCCCTTCCCCACACACTGAAACTCCTTCCCCACACACGGAAACACCTTCCCCACACACTGAAACCCCTTCCGCACACACTGAAACCCCTTCCCCACACAATGCAACCCTTCCCAACACACTGAAACACCTTCCCCACACACTGAAACACTTCCCCACACACTGAAACACCTTCCCCAGACACTGGAACACCTTCCCCACACACAGAAACCCCTTCCCCACACACTGAAACACCTTCCCCACACACTGAAACCCCATCCCCACACACTGCAACACATCCCCACACACTGAAACACCTTCCCCACACACGGAAACACCTTCCCCACACACTGAAACCCCTTCCCCGCACACTGAAACCCGTCCCCAAACACTGAAACACATTCACCACATACTGAAACACATTCCCCACACACAGAAAGCCTTCCAAACACACTGACACACATTCCCCACACACTGAAACCCCTTCCCCACACACAGAAACACCTTCCCCACACACTGAAACGCCTTCTGCACACACTGAAACCCCTTCCACACACACTGAAACACATTCCCCACACACTGAAACCCCTTCCCCACAAACAGAAACCCCTTCCCCACACACTGAAACGCCTTCCGCACACACTGAAACCCCTTCCGCACACACTGAAACACCTTCCCCACACACTGAAACCCCTTCCCCACACACTGAAACCCCATCCGCACATACTGAAACACCTTGCCCACACACTGGACCTCATTCCCCACACACTGAAGCACTTCCCCACACACTGAAACCCCTTCCCCGCACACTGAAGCACCTTCAGCACACACTGAAACACCTTCCCCACACAGTGAAACCCCTTCCGCACACAGTGAAACCCTTCCCCACACACTGAAACACCTTCCCCACACACTGAAACACATCCCCACACATTGACACCCCTTCCCCACACACTGAAACCCCTTCCGCACACACTGAAACACCTTCCCCACACACTGAAACCCATTCCCCACACACTGAAACCCCTTCCGCACACACAGAAAATCCTTCCGCACACACTGAAACACCTTCCCCACACACTGAAACCCATTCCCCACACACTGAAACCCCTTCTGCACACACTGAAACACCTTCCCCACACACTGAAACCCCTTCAGCACACACTGAAACCCCTTCCGCACATAGTGAAACACTTCCCCACACACTGAAACCCCTTCCCCACACACTGAAACCCCTTCCCCACACACTGAAACACCTTCCCCACACACTGAAACACCTTCCCCACACACTGAAACACCTTCCCCACAGACTAAAACACCTTCCCCACACACTGGAACTCTTCCCCACACACTGAAACCCCTTCCCCACACACTGACACACTTCCCCACACACTGAAACCCCTTCCCCACACACTGAAACACCTTCCCCACAGACTGAAACACCTTCCCCACACACTGAAACCCCTTCCCCACACACTGAAACACCTTCCCCACACACGGAAACACCTTCCCCACACACTAAAACCCCTTCCGCACACACTGAAACCCCTTCCCCACACACTGAAACCCTTCCCCACACACTGAAACACCTTCCCCACACACTGAAACACCTTCACCACACACTGAAACCCCTTCCCCACACACTGAAACACCTTGCCCACACACTGAAACCCCATCCCCACACACTGCAACACATCGCCACACACTGAAACACCTTCCCCACACACTGAAACACATTCACCACATACTGAAACACATTCCCCACACACTGAAAGTCTTCCAAACACACTGAATCACATTCCCCACACACTGAAAGCCCTTCCGCCCACACTGAAACCCCTTCTTCACACACTGAACCCCCTTCCGCACACACTGAAACCCCTTCCGCACACACTGAAACACATTCCCCACACACTGAAACCCCTTCCCCACAAACAGAAACCCCTTCCCCACACACTGAAACGCCTTCCGCACACACTGAAACCCCTTCCGCACACACTGAAACACCTTCCCCACACACTGAAACCCCTTCCCCACACACAGAAACACCTTCCCCACACACTGAAACGCCTTCTGCACACACTGAAACCCCTTCCACACAAACAGAAACCCCTTCCCCACACACTGAAACGCCTTCCGCACAAACAGAAACCCCTTCCCCACGCACTGAAACCCCATCCGCACATACTGAAACTCATTCCCCACACACTGAAGCACTTCCCTATACACTGAAACCCCTTCCGCACACACTGAAGCACCTTCAGCACACACTGAAACACCTTCCCCACACAGTGAAACCCCTTCCGCACACAGTGAAACCCTTCCCCACACACTGAAACCCCTTGCCCACACACTGAAACCCCTTCCGCACACACTGAAACACCTTCCCCACACACTGAAACCCATTCCCCACACACTGAAACCCCTTCCGCACACACAGAAAATCCTTCCGCACACACTGAAACACCTTCCCCAGACACTGAAACCCATTCCCCACACAATGAAACCCCTTCCGCACTCACTGAAACACCTTCCCAAAACACTGAATCGCCTTCACCACACACTGAAACCCCTTCCGCACACACTGAAACTCCTTTCCCACACACTGAAACCCCTTCCCCACACACTGAAACAGCTTCCCCACACACTGAAACCCCTTCCCCACACACTGACACACCTTCCCCACACACTGAAACACCTTCCCCACACACTGAAACACCTTTCCCACAGACTAAAACACCTTCACCACACACTGGAACCCTTCCCCACACACTGAAACCCCTTCCCCACACACTGACACCCTTCCCCACACACTGAAACCCCTTCCCCACACACTGAAACATCTTCCCCACAGACTGAAACACCTTCCCGACACACTGGAACACCTTCCCCACACACTGAAACCCCTTCCCCACACACTGAAACACCTTCCCCACACACTGAAACCCCATCCTCACACACTGAAACACCTTCCCCACACACTGAAACACTTCCCCACACACTGAAACACCTTCCCGACACACTGGAACACCTTCCCCACACACTGAAACCCCTTCCCCACACACTGAAACACCTTCCCCACACACTGAAACCCCATCCTCACACACTGCAACACATCGCCACACACTGAAACACCTTCCCCACACACTGAAACCCCTTCCCCGCACACTGAAACACTTCCCCAAACACTGAAACGCATTCACCACATACTGAAACACATTCCCCACACACTGAAAGTATTCCAAACACACTGAAACCCCTTCCCCACACACTGAAACCCCTTCTCCACACACTGAAACGCCTTCCGGACGCACCGAAACCCCTTCCGCACACACTGAAACCCCTTCCCCACACACTGAAACCCTTCCCCACACACTGAAACACCTTCCCCAAACATTGAAACCCTTCCCCACTCACTGAAACACATCCCCACACACTGAAGCACATCCCCACACAATGAAACCCATCCCCACACACTGAAACACCTTCCCCACACACTGAAACCCTTCCCCACTCACTGAAACACATCCCCACACACTGAACCACATCCCCACACACTGAAACACCTTCCCCACACTCTGAAACACCTTCCGCACACACTGGAACCCTTCCCGACACACTGAAACACCTTCCACACACACTAAAACACCTTCCCCACACACTGGCACCCTTCCGCACACACTGCAACCCCTTTCCCACACACTGAAATCCCTTCCTCAGAAACTGAAACCCATCCCCACACACTGAAACCCCTTCCCCAGACACTGAAACCCCTTCCCCACACACTGAAACAGCTTCCCCACACACTGAAACCCCTTCCCCACACACTGAAGCACATCCCCACACACTGAAACACCTTCCCGACATTCTGAAACCCCTTCCCCACACACTAAAACACCTTCCCCACACACTGAAACACCTTCCCCACACACTGAAATACCATCCCCACATACTGAAACAACCTTCCCACACACTGAAACCCCTTCCCCTCACACTGGAACCCTTCCCCACACACTGAAACACCTTCCCCAAACATTGAAACCCCATCCCCACACACTGAAACAGCTACCCCACAAACTGAAACCCCTTCCCCACACACTGAAACACCTTCCCCACACACTGAAACACCTTCCCCACACTCTAAAACACCTTCCCCACACATTGGAACCCTTCCCCACACACTGAAACCCCTTCCCCACACACTGAAACCCTTCCCCACACACTGAAACCCCTTCCTCACACACTGAAACACCTTCCCCACAGACTGAAACACCTTCCCCACACACTGAAACCCCTTCCCCACACACTGAAACTCCTTCCCCACACACGGAAACACCTTCCCCACACACTGAAACCCCTTCCGCACACACTGAAACCCCTTCCCCACACAATGCAACCCTTCCCCACACACTGAAACACCTTCCCCACACACTGAAACACTTCCCCACACACTGAAACACCTTCCCCAGACACTGGAACACCTTCCCCACACACAGAAACCCCTTCCCCACACACTGAAACACCTTCCCCACACACTGAAACCCCATCCCCACACACTGCAACACATCCCCACACACTGAAACACCTTCCCCACACACGGAAACACCTTCCCCACACACTGAAACCCCTTCCCCGCACACTGAAACCCGTCCCCAAACACTGAAACACATTCACCACATACTGAAACACATTCCCCACACACAGAAAGCCTTCCAAACACACTGACACACATTCCCCACACACTGAAACCCCTTCCCCACACACAGAAACACCTTCCCCACACACTGAAACGCCTTCTGCACACACTGAAACCCCTTCCACACACACTGAAACACATTCCCCACACACTGAAACCCCTTCCCCACAAACAGAAACCCCTTCCCCACACACTGAAACGCCTTCCGCACACACTGAAACCCCTTCCGCACACACTGCAACACCTTCCCCACACACTGAAACCCCTTCCCCACACACTGAAACCCCATCCGCACATACTGAAACACCTTGCCCACACACTGAACCTCATTCCCCACACACTGAAGCACTTCCCCACACACTGAAACCCCTTCCACACACACTGAAGCACCTTCAGCACACACTGAAACACCTTCCCCACACACTGAAACCCCTTCCGCACACAGTGAAACCCTTCCCCACACACTGAAACACCTTCCCCACACACTGAAACACATCCCCACACATTGACACCCCTTCCCCACACACTGAAACCCCTTCCGCACACACTGAAACACCTTCCCCACACACTGAAACCCATTCCCCACACACTGAAAACCCTTCCGCACACACAGAAAATCCTTCCGCACACACTGAAACACCTTCCCCACACACTGAAACCCATTCCCCACACACTGAAACCCCTTCTGCACACACTGAAACACCTTCCCCACACACTGAAACCCCTTCAGCACACACTGAAACCCCTTCCGCACATAGTGAAACACTTCCCCACACACTGAAACCCCTTCCCCACACACTGAAACCCCTTCCCCACACACTGAAACACCTTCCCCACACACTGAAACACCTTCCCCACACACTGAAACACCTTCCCCACAGACTAAAACACCTTCCCCACACACTGGAACCCTCCCCCACACACTGAAACCCCTTCCCCACACACTGACACACTTCCCCACACACTGAAACCCCTTCCCCACACACTGAAACACCTTCCCCACAGACTGCAACACCTTCCCCACACACTGAAACCCCTTCCCCACACACTGAAACACCTTCCCCACACACGGAAACACTTCCCCACACACTAAAACCCCTTCCGCACGCACTGAAAACCCTTCCCCACACACTGAAACCCTTCCCCACACACTGAAACACCTTCCCCACACACTGAAACACCTTCACCACACACTGAAACCCCTTCCCCACACACTGAAACACCTTCCCCACACACTGAAACCCCATCCCCACACACTGCAACACATCGCTACACACTGAAACCCCTTCCCCACACACTGAAACGCCTTCCGCACACACTGAAACCCCTTCCGCACACACTGAAACACCTTCCCCAGACACTGAAACCCCTTCCCCACACACAGAAACACCTTCCCCACACACTGAAACGCCTTCTGCACACACTGAAACCCCTTCCACACAAACAGAAACCCCTTCCCCACACACTGAAACGCCTTCCGCACAAACAGAAACCCCTTCCCCACGCACTGAAACCCCATCCGCACATACTGAAAATCATTCCCCACACACTGAAGCACTTCCCTATACACTGAAACCCCTTCCGCACACACATAAGCACCTTCAGCACACACTGAAACACCTTCCCCACACACTGAAACCCCTTCCGCACACAGTGAAACCCTTCCCCACACACTGAAACCCCTTGCCCACACACTGAAACCCCTTCCGCACACACTGAAACACCTTCCCCACACACTGAAACCCATTCCCCACACACTGAAACCCCTTCCGCACACACAGAAAATCCTTCCTCACACACTGAAACACCTTCCCCAGACACTGAATCCCATTCCCCACACAATGAAACCCCTTCTGCACTCACTGAAACACCTTCCCAACTCACTGAATCCCCTTCACCACACACTGAAACCCCTTCCGCACACACTGAAACTCCTTTCCCACACACTGAAACCCCTTCCCCACACACTGAAACAGCTTCCCCACACACTGAAACCCCTTCCCCACACACTGACACACCTTCCCCACACACTGAAACACCTTCCCCACACACTGAAACACCTTTCCCACAGACTAAAACACCTTCACCACACACTGGAACCCTTCCCCACACACTGAAACCCCTTCCCCACACATGACACCCTTCCCCACACACTGAAACCCCTTCCCCACACACTGAAACATCTTCCCCGCAGACTGAAACACCTTCCCGACACACTGGAACACCTTCCCCACACACTGAAACCCCTTCCCCACACACTGAAACACCTTCCCCACACACTGAAACCCCATCCTCACACACTGAAACACCTTCCCCACACACTGAAACACTTCCCCACACACTGAAACACCTTCCCGACACACTGGAACACCTTCCCCACACACTGAAACCCCTTCCCCACACACTGAAACACCTTCCCCACACACTGAAACCCCATCCTCACACACTGCAACACATCGCCACACACTGAAACACCTTCCCCACACACTGAAACCCCTTCCCCGCACACTGAAACACTTCCCCAAACACTGAAACCCATTCACCACATACTGAAACACATTCCCCACACACTGAAAGTATTCCAAACACACTGAAACACCTTCCCCACACACTGAAACCCCTTCTCCACACACTGAAACGCCTTCCGCACGCACCAAAACCCCTTCCGCACACACTGAAACCCCTTCCCCACACACTGAAACCCTTCCCCACACACTGAAACTCCTTCCCCACACACTGAAACACCTTCCCCACACACTGATACCCCTTCCCCACACACTGAAACACCTTCCCCACACACTGAAACCCCATCCCCACACACTGCAACACATCGCCACAAACTGAAGCACCTTCCCCACACACTGAAACCCATTCACCACATACTGAAACACATTCCCCACACACTGAAAGTCTTCCAAACACACTGAAACACATTCCCCACACACTGAAAGCCCTTCCGCACACACTGAAACCCCTTCTTCACACACTGAACCCCCTTCCGCACACACTGAAACCCCTTCCGCAGACACTGAAACACATTCCCCACACACTGAAACCCCTTCCCCACAAACAGAAACCCCTTCCCCACACACTGAGTAACGCCTTCCGCACACACTGAAACACCTTCCCCACACACTGAAACCCATTCCCCACACACTGAAACCCCTTCCGCACACACAGAAAATCCTTCCGCACACACTGAAACACCTTCCCCAGACACTGAAACCCATTCCCCACACAATGAAACCCCTTCCGCACTCACTGAAACACCTTCCCAACACACTGAATCCCCTTCACCACACACTGAAACCCCTTCCGCACACACTGAAACTCCTTTCCCACACACTGAAACCCCTTCCCCACACACTGAAACAGCTTCCCCACACACTGAAACCCCTTCCCTACACACTGACACACCTTCCCCACACACTGAAACACCTTCCCCACACACTGAAACACCTTTCCCACAGACTAAAACACCTTCACCACACACTGGAACCCTTCCCCACACACTGAAACCCCTTCCCCACACACTGACACCCTTCCCCACACACTGAAACCCCTTCCCCACTCACTGAAACATCTTCCCCACAGACTGAAACACCTTCCCGACACACTGAAACCCCTTCCCCACACACTGAAACACCTTCCCCACACACGGAAACACCTTCCCCACACACTGAAACCCCTTCCGCACACACTGAAACCCCTTCCCCACACACTGAAACCCTTCCCCACACACTGAAACACCTTCCCCACACACTGAAACACTTCCCCACACACTGAAACACCTTCCCGACACACTGGAACACCTTCCCCACACACTGAAACCCCTTCCCCACACACTGCAACACATCGCCACACACTGAAACACCTTCCCCACACACTGAAACCCCATCCTCACACACTGCAACACATCGCCACACACTGAAACACCTTCCCCACACACTGAAACCCCTTCGCCGCACAATGAAACACTTCCCCAAACACTGAAACCCATTCACCACATACTGAAACACATTCCCCACACACTGAAAGTCTTCCAAACACACTGAAACCCCTTCCCCACATACTGAAACCCCTTCTCCACACACTGAAACGCCTTCCGCACGCACTGAAACCCCTTCCGCACACACTGAAACCCCTTCCGCACACACTGAAACACATTCCCCACACACTGAAACCCCTTCCCCACAAACAGAAACCCCTTCCCCACACACTGAAACGCCTTCCGCACACACTGAAACCCCTTCCGCAAACACTGAAACACCTTCCCCACACACTGAAACCTCTTCCCCACACGCTGAAACCCCTTCCCCACAAACAGAAACCCGATCCGCACATACTGAAAGACCTTCCCCACACACTGAAACTCATTCCCCACACACTGAAACACATCCCCACACATTGACACCCCTTCCGCACACACTGAAGCACCTTCAGTACACACTGAAACACCTTCCCCACACACTGAAACACCTTCCCCACACACTGAAACACTTCCCCACACACTGAAACACCTTCCCCACACACTGAAACACATCCCCACACATTGAAACCCCTTCCCCACACACTGAAACCCCGTCCGCACACACTGAAACACCTTCCCCACTCACTGAAACCCATTTCCCACACACTGAAACCCCTTCCGCACACACTGAAAATCCTTCCGCAAACACTGAAACACCTTCCCCACACACTGAAACCCTTTCCCCACACACTGAAGCCCCTTCCGCACACCCTGAAACACCTTCCCCACACACTGAAGCCCCTTCACCACACACTGAAAACACTTCCCCCAACACTGAAACCCTTCCCCACACTCAGAAACCCTTTCCCCACTCTCTGAAACCCCTTCCTCACACACTGAAACCCTTACCCACACTCTGAAACCCATTCCCCACACACTGAAACACCTTCCCCACACACTGAAACGCATTCCCCACACACTGAATGCCCTTCCACACACACTGAAAACAATCCCCACACACTGAAACCCATCCACACACACTGAAACCCCTTCCCCACACACTGAAACCCCATCCCCACACACTTAAACAAATCCCCTCACACATGAACACCTTCCCCACACACTGAAACCCATCCCCACACACTGAAACCCATCCCCACACACTGAAACACCTTCCCCACACACTGAAACCCCTTCCCCACATACCGAAACCCATCCCCACACACTGAAACACCTTCCCCACACAGTGAAACACATCCCCACACACGGAAACTCATCCCTACACACTGAAGCACATCCCCACGCACTGAAACACCTTCCCCACAAACTGAAACCCCTTCCCCACACACTGAAACCCCTTCCCCACACACTGAAACGCCTTCCCCACACACTGAAACGCCTTCCCCACACACTGAATGCCCTTCCACAAACACTGAAAACAATCCCCACACACGGAAACCCATCCCCACACACTGAAACCCCTTCCCCACACACTGAAACCCCTTCCCCACACACTGCAACACATCCCCTCACACATGAACACCTTCCCCACACACTGAAACCCATCTCCACACACTGAAACCCATCCCCACACACTGAAACCCATCCCCACACACTGAAACACCTTCCCCACACACTGAAACCCTTCCCCACCCACTGAGACACATCCCCACACTCTGAAACACATCCCCGCACACTGCAACACCTTCCACACACACTGAAACCCCTTCCCCACACACCGAAACCCATCCCCACACACTGAAACACCTTCCCCACACACTGAAACACCATCCCCACACAGTGAAACACATTCCCCACACACTGAAAGTTTTCCAAACACACTGAAACACATTCCCCACACACTGAAACCCCTTCCCCACACACTGAAACCCCTTCTCCACACACTGAAACGCCTTCCGCACACACTGAAACCCCTTCCGCACACACTGAAACACATTCCCCACACACTGAAACCCCTTCCCCACAAGCAGAAACCCCTTCCCCACACACTGATACGCCTTCCGCACACACTGAAACCCCTTCCGCAAAGACTGAAACAGCTTGCCCACACACTGAAACCCCTTCCCCACACGCTGAACCCCCATCCGCACAGACTGATAGACCTTCCCCACAAACTGAAACTCATTCCCCACACACTGAAACACATCCCCACACACTGAAACCCCTTCCGCACACACTGAAGCACCTTCAGCACACACTGAAACACCTTCCCCATACACTGAAACCCCTTCCGCACACAGTGAAACCCTTCCCCACACACTGAAACCCCTTCCCCACACACTGAAACACATCGCCACACATTGAAACCCATTCCCCACACACTGAAACCCCTTCCTCACACAGTAAAACACATCCCCACACACTGAAACCCCTTCCCGCACAGTGAAACCCCTTCCCCACTCACTGAAAACACTTCCCCCAACACTGAAACCCTTCCCCACACTCAGAAACCCCTTCCCCACTCTCTGAAACCCCTTCCTCACACACTGAAACCCTTACCCACACTCTGAAACCCATTCCCCACACACTGAAACACCTTCCCCACGCACTGAAACCCCTTCCCCACACACTGAAACCCCTTCCCCACACACTGAAACGCATTCCCCACACACTGAATGCCCTTCCACACACACTGAAAACAATCCCCACACACTGAAACCCATCCACACACACTGAAACCCCTTCCCCACACACTGAAACCCCTTCCCCACACACTGAAACAAATCCCCTCACACATGAACACCTTCCCCACACACTGAAACCCATCCCCACACACTGAAACCCATCCCCACACACTGAAACACCTTCCCCACACACTGAAACCCCTTCCCCACATACCGAAACCCATCCCCACACACTGAAACACCTTCCCCACACAGTGAAACACATCTCCACACACGGAAACTCATCCCTACACACTGAAGCACATCCCCACGCACTGAAACACCTTCCCCACAAACTGAAACCCCTTCCCCACACACTGAAACCCCTTCCCCACACACTGAAATTCCTTCCCCACACACTGAATGCCCTTCCACAAACACTGAAAACAATCCCCACACACGGAAACCCATCCCCACACACTGAAACCCCTTCCCCACACACTGAAACACATCCCCACACATTGAAACCCCTTCCCCACACACTGAAACCCCGTCCGCACACACTGAAACACCTTCCCCACTCACTGAAACCCATTTCCCACACACTGAAACCCCTTCCGCACACACTGAAAATCCTTCCGCACACACTGAAACACCTTCCCCACACACTGAAACCCTTTCCCCACACACTGAAGCCCCTTCCGCACACCCTGAAACACCTTCCCCACACACTGAAGCCCCTTCACCACACACTGAAAACACTTCCCCCAACACTGAAACCCTTCCCCACACTCAGAAACCCCTTCCCCACTCTCTGAAACCTCTTCCTCACACACTGAAACCCTTACCCACACTCTGAAACCCATTCCCCACACACTGAAACACCTTCCCCACGCACTGAAACCCCTTCCCCACACACTGAAACCCCTTCCCCACACACTGAAACGCATTCCCCACACACTGAATGCCCTTCCACACACACTGAAAACAATCCCCACACACTGAAACCCATCCACACACACTGAAACCCCTTCCCCACACACTGAAACCCCTTCCCCACACACTGAAACAAATCCCCTCACACATGAACACCTTCCCCACACACTGAAACCCATCCCCACACACTGAAACCCATCCCCACACACTGAAACACCTTCCCCACACACTGAAACCCCTTCCCCACATACCGAAACCCATCCCCACACACTGAAACACCTTCCCCATACAGTGAAACACATCCCCACACACGGAAACTCATCCCTACACACTGAAGCACATCCCCACGCACTGAAACACCTTCCCCACAAACTGAAACCCCTTCCCCACATACTGAAACCCCTTCCCCACACACTGAAACCCCTTCCCCACACACTGAAACGCCTTCCCCACACACTGAAACGCCTTCCCCACACACTGAATGCCCTTCCACAAACACTGAAAACAATCCCCACACACGGAAACCCATCCCCACACACTGAAACCCCTTCCCCACACACTGAAACCCCTTCCCCACACACTGCAACACATCCCCTCACACATGAACACCTTCCCCACACACTGAAACCCATCTCCACACACTGAAACCCATCCCCACACACTGAAACCCATCCCCACACACTGAAACACCTTCCCCACGCACTGAAACCCTTCCCCACCCACTGAGACACATCCCCACACTCTGAAACACATCCCCGCACACTGCAACACCTTCCGCACACACTGAAACCCCTTCCCCACACACCAAAACCCATCCCCACACACTGAAACACCTTCCCCACACACTGAAACACCTTCCCCACACAGTGAAACACATCCCCCACACACTGAAAGTTTTCCAAACACACTGAAACACATTCCCCACACACTGAAACCCCTTCCCCACACAGTGAAACCCCTTCTCCACACACTGAAACGCCTTCCGCACACACTGAAACCACTTCCGCACACACTGAAACACATTCCCCACACACTGAAACCCCTTCCCCACAAGCAGAAACCCCTTCCCCACACACTGATACGCCTTCCGCACACACTGAAACCCCTTCCGCAAAGACTGAAACAGCTTGCCCACACACTGAAACCCCTTCCCCACACGCTGAAACCCCATCCGCACAGACTGATAGACCTTCCCCACAAACTGAAACTCATTCCCCACACACTGAAACACATCCCCACACACTGAAACCCCTTCCGCACACACTGAAGCAACTTCAGCACACACTGAAACACCTTCCCCATACACTGAAACCCCTTCCGCACACAGTGAAACCCTTCCCCACACACTGAAACCCCTTCCCCACACACTGAAACACATCGCCACACATTGAAACCCATTCCCCACACACTGAAACCCCTTCCTCACACACTAAAACACATCCCCACACACTGAAACCCCTTCCCGCACAGTGAAACCCCTTCCCCACTCACTTAAAACACTTCCCCCAACACTGAAACCCTTCCCCACACTCAGAAACCCCTTCCCCACTCTCTGAAACCCCTTCCTCACACACTGAAACCCTTACCCACACTCTGAAACCCATTCCCCACACACTGAAACACCTTCCCCACGCACTGAAACCCCTTCCCCACACACTGAAACCCCTTCCCCACACACTGAAACGCATTCCCCACACACTGAATGCCCTTCCACACACACTGAAAACAATCCCCACACACTGAAACCCATCCACACACACTGAAACCCCTTCCCCACACACTGAAACCCCTTCCCCACACACTGAAACAAATCCCCTCACACATGAACACCTTCCCCACACACTGAAACCCATCCCCACACACTGAAACCCATCCCCACACACTGAAACACCTTCCCCACACACTGAAACCCCTTCCCCACATACCGAAACCCATCCCCACACACTGAAACACCTTCCCCACACAGTGAAACACATCCCCACAAACGGAAACTCATCCCTACACACTGAATCACATCCCCACGCACTGAAACACCTTCCCCACAAACTGAAACCCCTTCCCCACACACTGAAACCCCTTCCCCACACACTGAAACGCCTTCCCCACACACTGAAACGCCTTCCCCACACACTGAATGCCCTTCCACAAACACTGAAAACAATCCCCACACACGGAAACCCATCCCCACACACTGAAACCCCTTCCCCACACACTGAAACCCCTTCCCCACACACTGCAACACATCCCCTCACACATGAACACCTTCCCCACACACTGAAACCCATCTCCACACACTGAAACCCATCCCCACACACTGAAACCCATCCCCACACACTGAAACACCTTCCCCACACACTGAAACCCTTCCCCACCCACTGAGACACATCCCCACACTCTGAAACACATCCCCGCACACTGCAACACCTTCCGCACACACTGAAACCCCTTCCCCACACACCGAAACCCATCCCCACACACTGAAACACCTTCCCCACACAGTGAAACACATCCCCCACACACTGAAAGTTTTCCAAACACACTGAAACACATTCCCCACACACTGAAACCCCTTCCCCACACACTGAAACCCCTTCTCCACACACTGAAACGCCTTCCGCACACACTGAAACCCCTTCCGCACACACTGAAACACATTCCCCACACACTGAAACCCCTTCCCCACAAGCAGAAACCACTTCCCCACACACTGATACGCCTTCCGCACACGCTGAAACCCCTTCCGCAAACACTGAAACAGCTTGCCCACACACTGAAACCCCTTCCCCACATGCTGAAACCCCATCCACACAGACTGATAGACCTTCCCCACAAACTGAAACTCATTCCCCACACACTGAAACACATCCCCACACACTGAAACCCCTTCCGCACACACTGAAGCACCTTCAGCACACACTGAAACACCTTCCCCATACACTGAAACCCCTTCCGCACACAGTGAAACCCTTCCCCACACTCTGAAACCCCTTCCCCACACACTGAAACACATCGCCACACATTGAAACCCCTTCCCCACACACTGAAACCCCTTCCGCACACACTGAAACACTTTCCCCACTCAGTGAAACCCATTCCCCACACACCGAAACCCCTTCCGCACACACTGAAAATCCTTCCGCACACACTGAAATACCTTCCCCACTAACTGAAACCCATTCCCCACACACTGAAGCCCTTCCGCACACCCTGAAACACCTTCCCCACACACTGAAGCCCCTTCATCACACACTGAAACCCCTTCCGCACATAGTGAAACACTTCCCCACACACTGAAACCCCTTCCCCACACGCTGAAACCCCTTCCTCACACACTGAAACACATCCCCACACACTGAAACCCCTTCCCGCACACTGAAACCCCTTCCCCACTCACTGAAAACACTTCCCCCAACACTGAAACCCTTCCCCACACTCAGAAACCCCTTCCCCACTCTCTGAAACCCCTTCCTCACACACTGAAACCCTTACCAACACTCTGAAACCCATTCCCCACACACTGAAACACCTTCCCCACGCACTGAAACCCCTTCCCCACACACTGAAACCCCTTCCACACACACTGAAACGGCTTCCCCACACACTGAATGCCCTTCCACAAACACTGAAAACAATCCCCACACACTGAAACCCATCCCCACACACTGAAACCCCTTCCCCACACACTGAAACCCCTTCCCCACACACTGAAACACATCCCCTCACACATGAACACCTTCCCCACACACTGAAACCCATCCCCACACACTGAAACCCATCCCCACACACTGAAACCCATCCGCACACACGGAAACACCTTCCCCACACACTGAAACCGTTCCCCACACACTGAGACCCCTTCCCCACACTCTGAAACACATCCCCACACATTGCAACACCTTCCGCACACACTGAAACCCCTTCCCCACACACCGAAACCCATCCCCACACACTGAAACACCTTCCCCACACAGTGAAACACATCCCCACACACTGAAACACATCCCTACACACTGAAGCACATCCCCACGCACTGAAACACCTTCCCCACACACTGAAACACCTTCCCCACACACTGAACTCCCATCCCCACACACTGAAACCCTTTCCCACACTCTGAAACCCCTTCCGCACACAATAAAACCCATCCCCACAAAATGACACCCATCCCCACACACTGAAACCCCTTCCCCACACACTGAAACCCCTTCCAAACACACTGAAACACTTCCCCACACACTGAAACACCATCGCCACACACTGAAACTACTTCCTCACACACTGAAACCCATCCCCACACATTGAAACCCATCCCCACACACTGAAACAACTTCCCCTCACACAGAAACCCTTCCCCACACACTGAAACACATGCCACACACTGAAACACATCCCCACACACTGAAGCACCTTCCCCACACACTGAAACCCCTTCCCCACACACTAAAACATCTTCCCCACACACTGAAACACCTTCCCCACACAATGAAATACCATCCACACACTGAAACACCTTTCCCACACACTGAAACACCTTCCCCACACACTGGAACCCTTCCCCACACACTGAAACACCTTCCCCAAACACGGAAACCCCTTCCACAAACACTGAAACAGCTTCCCCACACACTGAAACCCCTTCCCCACACACTGAAACACCTTCCCCACACACTGAAACACATTCCCTACACACTGAAAAACCTTCCCCACACACTGAAACCCCTTCCGCATACACTGAAACACCTTCGCCACACACTGAAACCCATTCCCCACACACTGAAACCCCTTCCCCACCCAATGAAACACTTCCCCACACCCTGAAACCCCTTTCCCACACACTGAAACCCCTTCCCCACACCCTGAAACACCTTCCCCACATACTGAAACGGCTTCCCCACAAACTGAAACACTTTCCCCACACACCGAAACCACTTCCCCACACACGGAAACCCCTTCCAAACACACTGAAACACCTTCCCCACACACTGAAACCCTTCCCCACACACTGAAACACCTTCCCCACACACTGAAACACTTCCCCACACACTGAAACACCTTCCCCACACACTGGCACCCCTTCCCCACACACTGAAACCACATCCCCACACACTGAAACACCTTCCCCACACACTGAAACCCCTTCCCCACACACTGAATCCCTTCCCCACACTCTGAAACCCCTTCCGCACACAATAAAACCCATCCCCACAAAATGACACCCGTCCCCACACACTGAAACCCCTTCCCCACACACTGAAACCCCTTCCAAACACACTGAAACACATCCCCACACACTGAAACACCATCGCCACACACTGAAACTACTTCCTCACACACTGAAACCCATCCCCACACACTGAAACCCATCCGCACACACTGAAACAACTTCCCCACACACAGAAACCCTTCCCCACACACTGAAACACATGCCACACACTGAAACACATCCCCACACACTGAAGCACCTTCCCCACACACTGAAACCCCTTCCCCACACACTAAAACATCTTCCCCACACACTGCAACACCTTCCCCACACAATGAAATACCATCCACACACTGAAACACCTTTCCCACACACTGAAACACCTTCCCCACACACTGGAACCCTTCCCGAAACACTGAAACAGCTTCCCCACACACTGAAACCCCTTCCCCACACACTGAAACACCTTCCCCACACACTGAAACACATTCCCTACACACTGAAAAACCTTCCCCACACACTGAAACCCATTCCCCACACACTGAAACCCCTTCCCCACCCAATGAAACACTTCCCCACACCCTGAAACCCCTTTCCCACACACTGCAACCCCTTCTCAACACACTGAAACACCTTCCCCACACACTGAAACGGCTTCCCCACAAACTGAAACACTTTCCCCACACACCGAAACCCCTTCCCCACACACCGAAACCCCTTCCCCACACACGGAAACCCCTTCCAAACACACTGAAACACCTTCCCCACACACTGAAACCCTTCCCCACACACTGAAACACCTTCCCCACACACTGAAACACTTCCCCACACACTGAAACACCTTCCCCACACACTGGAACCCCTTCCTCACACACTGAAACCACATCCCCACACACTGAAACACCTTCCCCACACTCTGAACCCCAATCCCCACACACTGCAACACATCCCCACACACTGAAACACCTTCCCCACACACTGAAACCCCTTCCCCACACACTGAAACCCTTCCCCAAACACTGAAACCCATTCACCACAAACTGAAACACATTCCCCAAACACTGAAACCCCTTCCCCACACACTGAAACCCCTTCTGCACACACTGAGACAGCTTCCCCACAGACTCAAACCCCTTCCCCACACACTAAAACATCTTCCCCACACACTGAAACACCTTCCCCACACAATGAAATACCATCCACACACTGAAACACCTTTCCCACACACTGAAACACCTTCCCCACACACTGGAACCCTTCCCCACACACTGAAACACCTTCCCCAAACACGGAAACCCCTTCCACAAACACTGAAACAGCTTCCCCACACACTGAAACCCCTTCCCCACACACTGAAACACCTTCCCCACACACTGAAACACATTCCCTACACACTGAAAAACCTTCCCCACACACTGAAACCCCTTCCGCATACACTGAAACACCTTCGCCACACACTGAAACCCATTCCCCACACACTGAAACCCCTTCCCCACCCAATGAAACACTTCCCCACACCCTGAAACCCCTTTCCCACACACTGAAACCCCTTCCCCACACCCTGAAACACCTTCCCCACATACTGAAACGGCTTCCCCACAAACTGAAACACTTTCCCCACACACCGAAACCACTTCCCCACACACGGAAACCCCTTCCAAACACACTGAAACACCTTCCCCACACACTGAAACCCTTCCCCACACACTGAAACACCTTCCCCACACACTGAAACACTTCCCCACACACTGAAACACCTTCCCCACACACTGGAACCCCTTCCCCACACACTGAAACCACATCCCCACACACTGAAACACCTTCCCCACACACTGAAACCCCTTCCCCACACACTGAATCCCTTCCCCACACTCTGAAACCCCTTCCGCACACAATAAAACCCATCCCCACAAAATGACACCCGTCCCCACACACTGAAACCCCTTCCCCACACACTGAAACCCCTTCCAAACACACTGAAACACATCCCCACACACTGAAACACCATCGCCACACACTGAAACTACTTCCTCACACACTGAAACCCATCCCCACACACTGAAACCCATCCGCACACACTGAAACAACTTCCCCACACACAGAAACCCTTCCCCACACACTGAAACACATGCCACAGACTGAAACACATCCCCACACACTGAAGCACCTTCCCCACACACTGAAACCCCTTCCCCACACACTAAAACATCTTCCCCACACACTGCAACACCTTCCCCACACAATGAAATACCATCCACACACTGAAACACCTTTCCCACACACTGAAACACCTTCCCCACACACTGGAACCCTTCCCGAAACACTGAAACAGCTTCCCCACACACTGAAACCCCTTCCCCACACACTGAAACACATTCCCTACACACTGAAAAACCTTCCCCACACACTGAAACCCATTCCCCACACACTGAAACCCCTTCCCCACCCAATGAAACACTTCCCCACACCCTGAAACCCCTTTCCCACACACTGCAACCCCTTCTCAACACACTGAAACACCTTCCCCACACACTGAAACGGCTTCCCCACAAACTGAAACACTTTCCCCACACACCGAAACCCCTTCCCCACACACCGAAACCCCTTCCCCACACACGGAAACCCCTTCCAAACACACTGAAACACCTTCCCCACACACTGAAACCCTTCCCCACACACTGAAACACCTTCCCCACACACTGAAACACTTCCCCACACACTGAAACACCTTCCCCACACACTGGAACCCCTTCCTCACACACTGAAACCACATCCCCACACACTGAAACACCTTCCCCACACTCTGAACCCCAATCCCCACACACTGCAACACATCCCCACACACTGAAACACCTTCCCCACACACTGAAACCCCTTCCCCACACACTGAAACCCTTCCCCAAACACTGAAACCCATTCACCACAAACTGAAACACATTCCCCAAACACTGAAACCCCTTCCCCACACACTGAAACCCCTTCTGCACACACTGAGACAGCTTCCCCACAGACTCAAACCCCTTCCCCACACACCGAAACACCTTCCGCACTTACTGAAACACCTTCCCCCAACACTGAAACCCCTTCCCCACACACTGCAACCCCTTCCGCACACAGAGAAACTCTTCCCCACAAACTGAAACACCTTCCCCACACACTGATACACATCCCCACACACTGAAACCCCTTCCCCCTACACTGAAACACATCCCCACACACTGAAACCCCTTCCACACACTCTGAAACACCTTCCCCACACACTGAAACACCATACCCACACACGGAAACCCCTTCCCCACACACAGAAACACCTTCAGCACACAGTGAAACCCTTCCCCACACACTGAAACACCTTCCCCAGACACTGAAACACATCCCCACACACTGAAACCCCTTCCACACACACTAAAACACATCCCCACACATTGAAACCCCTTCCCCACACACTGAAACACCTTCCCCACGCACTGAAACCCCTTCCTCACACACTGATACCCCTTCCACACACAGAGAAACCCATCCCCACACACTGAAACCCCATCCCCACACACTGAAATACATCCCCACACACTGAAACCCTTCCCCACACACTGAAACCCCTTCCCCACACACTGAAGCACATCCCCACGCACTGAAACACCTTCCCCACACACTGAAAAACCTTCCCTGCACACTGAAACACTTCCCCAAACACTGAAACCCATTCACCACACACTGAAACCCCTTCCCCACACACTGAAACGCCTTCCGCACACACTGAAACCCCTTCCGCACACACTGAAACACCTTCCCCACACATTGAAACACCTTCCCCACACACTGAAACCCCTTCCGCACATACTGAAACACCTTCCCCACACATTGAAACCCCTTCCCCACACACTGAAACCCCTTCCGCACACAGTGAAACTCTTCCCCACACACTGAAACTCCTTCCCCACATACTGAAGCACATCCCCACACACTGAAACCCCTTCCGCACTAACTGAAACACCGTCACCACACACTGAAACACCTTCCCCACACACTGAAGCCCCTTCCGCTCACAGTGAAACCCTTCCCCACACACTGAAACACATCCCCACAGATTGAAACCACTTCCCCACACACTGAAACCCCTTCCGCACACACTGAAACACCTTTGCCACACACTGAAACCCATTCCCCACACACTGAAACCCCTTCCGCACACACTGAAACACCTTCCCCACAAACTGAAACGCCTTCCCCACAAACTGAAACACGTTCCCCACACACCGAAACCCCTTCCCCACACACGGAAACCCCTTCCAAACACACTGAAACACCTTCCGCAAACACTGAAACACCTTCCCCACACACTGAAACCCCTTCCCCACACGCTGAAACCCCATCCGCACATACTGAACGACCTTCCCCACACACTGAAACTCATTCCCCACACACTGAAACACATCCCCACACACTGAAACCCCTTCCGCACACACTGAAGCACCTTCAGCACACACTGAAACACCTTCCCCACACACTGAAACCCCTTCCGCACACAGTGAAACCCTTCCCCAAACACTGAAACCCCTTCCCCACACACTGAAACATATCCCCACACATTGAAACCCCTTCCCCACACAATGAAACCCCTTCCGCACACACTGAAACACCTTCCCCACTCACTGAAACCCATTCCCCACACACTGAAACCCCTTCCGCACACACTGAAAATCCTTCAGCACACGCTGAAACACCTTCCCCACACACTGAAACCCATTCCCCACACACTAAAGCCCCTTCCGCACACCCTGAAACACCTTCCCCACACACTGAAGCCCCTTCACCACACACTGAAACCCCTTCCGCACATAGTGAAACACTTCCCCACACACTGAAACCCCTGCCCCACACACTGAAACCAGTTCCTCACACACTGAAACACATCCCCACACACTGAAACCCCTTCCCGCACACTGAAACCCCTTCTCCACTCACTGAAAACACATCCCCCAACACTGAAACCCTTCCCCACACTCAGAAACCCCTTCCCCACTCTCTGAAACCCCTTCCTCACACACTGAAACCCTTACCAACACTCTGAAACCCATTCCCCACACACTGAAACACCTTCCCCACGCACTGAAACCCCTTCCCCACACACTGAAACCCCTTCCCCACACACTGAAAGGCCTTCCCCACACACTGAATGCCCTTCCACACACACTGAAAACAATCCCCACACACTGAAACCCATCCCCACACACTGAAACCCCTTCCCCACACACTGAAACCCCTTCCCCACACACTGAAACACATCCCCTCACACATGAACACCTTCCCCACACACAGAAACCCATCCCCACACATTGAAACCCATCCCCACACACTGTAACACCTTCCCCACACACTGAAACCCTTCCGCACACACTGAGACACATCCCCACACTCTGAAACACATCCCCACACTTTGCAACACCTTCCGCACACACTGAAACCCCTTCCCCACACACCGAAACCCATCCCCACACTCTGAAACACCTTCCCCACACAGTGAAACACATCCCCACACACGGAAACACATCCCCACAAACTGAAACCCCTTCCCCACACACTGAAACACCTTCCCCACACACTGAAACACCTTCCCCACACACTGAACTCCCATCCCCACACTGAAACCCTTCCCCACACTCTGAAACCCCTTCCCCACACACTGAAACACCTTCCCCACAAACTGTAACACCTTCCCCACACACGGAAACCCATTCCGCACACAATAAAACCCATCCCCACAAAATGACACCCATCCCCACACACTGAAATCCCTTCCCCACACACTGAAACCTCTTCCAAACACACTGAAACACTTCCCCACACACTGAAACACCATCGCCACCCACTGAAACTACTTCCTCACACACTGAAACCCTTCCCCACACACTGAAACCCATCCCCACACACTGAAACAACTTCCCCACACACAGAAACCCTTCCCCACACACTGGAACACATGCCACACAATGAAACACATCCACACACACTGAAGCACCTTCCCCACACACTGAAACCCCTTCCACACACACTAAAACATCTTCTTCACACACTGAAACAACTTCCCCACACAATGAAATACCATCCACACACTGAAACCCCTCTCCCACATACTGAAACCCCTTCCCCACACACTGGAACCCTTCCCCACACACTGAAACACCTTCCCCAAACACGGACACCCCTTCCCCAAACACTGAAACAGCTTCCCCACACACTGAAACCCCTTCCCCATACACTGAAACACCTTCCCCATACACTGAAACACATTCCCTACACACTGAAAACCTTCCCCACACACTGAAACCCCTTCCGCACACACTGAAACACCTTCCCCACACACTGAAACCCATTCCCCACGCACTGAAACCCCTTCCCCACCCAATGAAACACTTCCCCACACCCTGAAACCCCTTTCCCACACACTGAAACCCTTTCTCAACACACTGAAACACCTTCCCCACACACTGAAACGGCTTCCCCACAAACTGAAACACTTTCCCAACACACCGAAACCCCTTCCCCACACACTGAAACCCCTTCCAAACACACTGAAACACCTTCCCCACACACTGAAACCCTTCCCCACACACTGAAACACCTTCCCCACACACTGAAACACTTCCCCACACACTGAAACACCTTCCCCCCAGACTGGAACCCCTTCCCCACACACTGAAACCACATCCCCACACACTGAAACACCTTCCCCACACTCTGAACCCCAATCCCCACACACTGCAACACATCCCCACACACTGAAACACCTTCCCCACACACTGAAACCCTTCCCCAAACACTGAAACCCATTCACCACAAACTGAAACACATTCCCCAATCACTGAAACCCCTTCCCCACACACTGAAACCCCTTCTGCACACACTGAGACAGCTTCCCCACAGACTGAAACCCCTTCCCCACACACTGAAACACCTTCCGCACATACTGAAACACCTTCCCCACACACTGAAACCCCTTCCCCACACACTGCAACCCCTTCCGCAGACAGAGAAACTCTTCCCCACACACTAAAACCCCTTCCCCACACACTGAAACACATCCCCACACACTGAAACCCCTTCCACACACTCTGAAACACCTTCCCCACACACTGAAACACCTTACCCACACGCTGAAACCGCTTCCCCACACACTGAAACACATCCCCACACACTGAAACCCCTTCCACACACACTGAAACACATCCCCACACACCGAAACCCCTTCCCCACACACTGAAACACCTTCCCCACGCACTGAAACCCGTTCCCCACACACTGATACCCCTTCCGCACACAGAGAAACCCATCCCCACACACTGAAACCCCTTCCCCACACACTGAAATACATCCCCACACACTGAAACCCTTCCCCACACACTGAAACCCCTTCCCCACACACTGAAGCACATCCCCACGCACTGAAACACCTTCCCCACCCACTGAAACACCTTCCCTGCACACTGAAACACTTCCCCAAACACTGAAACCCATTCACCACACACTGAAACCCCTTCCCCACACACTGAAACGCCTTCCGCACACACTGAAACCCCTTCCGCACACACTGAAACACCTTCTCCACACATTGAAACACCTTCCCCACACACTGAAACCCCTTCCGCACATACTGAAACACCTTCCCCACACACTGAAACCCCTTCCCCACACACTGAAACCCCTTCCGCACACAGTGAAACCCTTCCCCACACACTGAAACTCCTTCCCCACACACTGAAGCACATCCCCACACACTGAAACCCCTTCCGCACTAACTGAAACACCTTCGCCACACACTGAAACACCTTCCCCACACACTGAAACCCCTTCCGCTCACAGTGAAACCCTTCCCCACACACTGAAACACATCCCCACACATTGAAACCCCTTCCCCACACACTGAAACCCCTTCCGCACACACTTAAACACCTTCCCCACACACTGAAACCCCTTCCGCACAAACTGAAATTCCTTCCGCACACACTGGAACACCTTTGCCACACACTGAAACCCATTCCCCACACACTGAAACCCCTTCCGCACACACTGAAACACCATCCCCACAAACTGAAACGCCTTCCCCACAAACTGAAACACGTTCCCCACACACCGGAACCCCTTCCCCACACACTGAAGCACCTTCCCCACACACTGAAACCCTTCCCCACACACTGAAACACATTCCCCACACACTGAAACACTTCCCCACACACTGACAAACCTTCCCCACACACTGGAACCCCTTCCCCACACACTGAAACCACATCCCCACACACTGAAACACCTTCCCCACACTATGAACCCCAATCCCCACACACTGCAACACATCCCCACACACTGAAACACCTTCCCCACACACTGAAACCCCTTCCCCACACACTGAAACCCTTCCCCAAACACTGAAACCCATTCATCACAAACTGAAACACATTGCCCAATCACTGAAACCCCTTCCCCACACACTGAAACCCTTTCCGCACACACTGAGACAGATTCCCCACAGACTGAAACCCCTTCCCCACACACTGAAACCACATCCCCACACACTGAAACACCTTCCCCACACTCTGAACCCCAATCCCCACACACTGCAACACATCCCCACACACTGAAACACCTTCCCCACACACTGAAACCCCTTCCCCACACACTGAAACCCTTCCCCAAACACTGAAACCCATTCACCACAAACTGAAACACATTCCCCAATCACTGAAACCCCGTCCCCACACACTGAAACCCCTTCTGCACCCACTGAGACAGCTTCCCCACAGACTGAAACCCCTTCCTCACACACTGAAACACCTTCCGCACATACTGAAACACCTTCCCCACACACTGAAACCCCTTCCCCACACACTGCAACCCCTTCCGCACACAGAGAAACTCTTCCCCACACACTGAAACACCTTCCCCACACACTGAAACACATCCCCACACACTGAAACCCCTTCCCCACACACTGAAACACATCCCCACACACTGAAACCCCTTCCACACACTCTGAAACACCTTCCCCACACACTGAAACACCTTACCCACACACTGAAACCCCTTCCCCACACACAGAAACACCTTCTGCACACAGTGAAACCCTTCCCCACACACTGAAACACCTTCCCCACACACTGAAACACATCCCCACACACTGAAACCCCTTCCACACACACTGAAACACATCCCCACACACCGAAACCCCTTCCCCACACACTGAAACACCTTCCCCACGCACTGAAACCCGTTCCCCACACACTGATACCCCTTCCGCACACAGAGAAACCCATCCCCACACACTGAAACCCCTTCCCCACACACTGAAATACATCCCCACACACTGAAACCCTTCCCCACACACTGAAACCCCTTCCCCACACACTGAAGCACATCCCCACGCACTGAAACACCTTCCCCACCCACTGAAACACCTTCCCTGCACACTGAAACACTTCCCCAAACACTGAAACCCATTCACCACACACTGAAACCCCTTCCCCACAAACTGAAACGCCTTCCGCACACACTGAAACCCCTTCCGCACACACTGAAACACCTTCCCCACACATTGAAACACCTTCCCCACACACTGAAACACCTTCCGCACATACTGAAACACCTTCCCCACACACTGATACCCCTTCCCCACACACTGAAACCCCTTCCGCACACAGTGAAACCCTTCCCCACACACTGAAACTCCTTCCCCACACACTGAAGCACATCCCCACACACTGAAACGCCTTCCGCACACACTGAAACCCCTTCCGCACACACTGAAACACCTTCCCCACACATTGAAACACCTTCCCCACACACTGAAACACCTTCCGCACATACTGAAACACCTTCCCCACACACTGATACCCCTTCCCCACACACTGAAACCCCTTCCGCACACAGTGAAACCCTTCCCCACACACTGAAACTCCTTCCCCACACACTGAAGCACATCCCCACACACTGAAACCCCTTCCGCACTAACTGAAACACCTTCGCCACACACTGAAACACCTTCCCCACACACTGAAACCCCTTCCGCTCACATTGAAACCCCTTCCCCACACACTGAAACCCCTTCCGCACACACTTAAACACCTTCCCCACACACTGAAACCCCTTCCGCACAAACTGAAATTCCTTCCGCACACACTGGAACACCGTTGCGACACACTGAAACCCATTCCCCACACACTGAAACCCCTTCCGCACACACTGAAACACCTTCCCCACAAACTGAAACGCCTTCCCCACAAACTGAAACACGTTCCCCACACACCGGAACCCCTTCCCCACACACGGAAACCCCTTCCAAACACACTGAAACACCTTCCCCACACACTAAAACCCTTCCCCACACACTGAAACACATTCCCCACACACTGAAACACTTCCCCACACACTGAAAAACCTTCCCCACACACTGGAACCCCTTCCCCACACACTGAAACCACATCCCCACACACTGAAACACCTTCCCCACACTATGAACCCCAATCCCCACACACTGCAACACATCCCCACACACTGAAACACCTTCCCCACACACTGAAACCCCTTCCCCACACACTGAAACCCTTCCCCAAACACGGAAACCCATTCACCACAAACTGAAACACATTGCCCAATCACTGAAACCCCTTCCCCACACACTGAAACCCCTTCCGCACACACTGAGACAGATTCCCCACAGACTGAAACCCCTTGCCCACACACTGAAACCCCGTCCGCACATACTGAAACACCTTCCCCACACACTGAAACCCCTTCCCCACACACTGCAACCCCTTCCGCACACAGTGAAACGCTTCCCCACACACTGAAACACCTTCCCCACACACTGAAAAACATCCCCACACACTGAAACCCCTTCCCCACACACTGAAACACATCCCCACACACTGAAACCCCTTCCACACACTTTGAAACACCTTCCCCACACACTGAAACATCTTCCCCACACACTGAAACGCCTTCCCCACACACTGAAACACCTTCAGCACACAGTGAAACCCTTCCCCACACACTGAAACACCTTCCCCACACACTGAAACACATCCCCACACACAGAAACCCCTTCCCCACACACTGAAACACCTTCCCCACGCACTGAAACCCCTTCCCCACACACTGAAACCCCTTCCGCACACAGAGAAACCCATCCCCACACACTGAAACCCCTTCCCCTCACACTGAAATGCATCCCCACACACTGAAACCCTTCCCCACACACTGAAACCCCTTCCCCACACACTGAAGCACATCCCCACGCGCTGAAACACCTTCCCCACACACTGAAACCCCTTCCCCGCACACTGAAACACTTCCCCAAACACTGAAACCCATTCACCACACACTGAAACACATACCCCACACACTGAAAGCCTTCCAAACACACTGAAACACTTTCCCCACACACTGAAACCCCTTCCCCACTCACTGAAACCCCTTCCCCACACACTGAAACGCCTTCTGCACACACTGAAACCCCTTCCGCACACACTGAACCACCTTCCCCACACATTGAAACACCTTCCCAACACAATGAAACCCCTTCCGCACATACTGAAACACCTTCCCCACACACTGAAACCCCTTCCCCACACACTGAAACCACTTCCGCACACAGTGAAACCCTTCCACACACACTGAAACTCCTTCCCCACACACTGAAACTACTTCCTCACACACTGAAACCCATCCCCACACACTGAAACCCATCCCCACACACTGAAACAACTTCCCCACACACAAAAACCCTTCCCCACACACTGGAACACATGCCACACAATGAAACACATCCCCACACACTGAAGCACCTTCCCCACACACTGAAACCCATTCCACACACACTAAAACTTCTTCTCCACACACTGAAACACCTTCCCCACACAATGAAATACCATCCACACACTGAAACCCCTCTCCCACATACTGAAACCCCTTCCCCACACACTGGAACCCTTCCCCACACACTGAAACAACTTCCCCAAACACGGACACCCCTTCCCGAAACACTGAAACAGCTTCCCCACACACTGAAACCCCTTCCCCACTCACTGAAACACCTTCCCCACACACTGAAACACATTCCCTACACACTGAAAAACCTTCCCCACACACTGAAACCCCTTCCGCATACACTGAAACACCTTCCCCACACACTGAAACCCATTCCCCACGCACTGAAACCCCTTCCCCACCCAATGAAACACTTCCCCACACCCTGAAACCCCTTACCCACACACTGAAACCCTTTCTCAACACACTGAAACACCTTCCCCACACACTGAAACGGCTTCCCCACAAACTGAAACACTTTCCCCACACACCGAAACCCCTTCCCCACACACTGAAACCCCTTCCATACACACTGAAACACCTTCCCCACACACTGAAACCCTTCCCCACACACTGAAACACCTTCCCCACACACTGAAACACCTTCCCCCCACACTGGAACCCCTTCCCCACACACTGAAACCACATCCCCACACACTGAAACACCTTCCCCACACTCTGAACCCCAATCCCTACACACTGCAACACATCCCCACACACTGAAACACCTTCCCCACACACTGAAACCCCTTCCCCACACACTGAAACCCTTCCCCAAACACTGAAACCCATTCACCACAAACTGAAACACATTCCCCAATCACTGAAACCCCTTCCCCACACACTGAAACCCCTTCTGCACACACTGAGACAGCTTCCCCACAGACTGAAACCCCTTCCCCACACACTGAAACACCTTCCGCACATACTGAAACACCTTCCCCACACACTGAAACCCCTTCCCCACACACTGCAACCCCTTCCGCACACAGAGAAACTCTTCCCCACACACTGAAACACCTTCCCCACACACTGAAACACATCCCCACACACTGAAACCCCTTCCCCACACACTGAAACACATCCCCACACACTGAAACCCCTTCCACACACTCTGAAACACCTTCCTCACACACTGAAACACCTTACCCACACACTGAAACCCCTTCCCCACACACAGAAACACCTTCTGCACACAGTGAAACCCTTCCCCACACACTGAAACACCTTCCCCACACACTGAAACACATCCCCACACACTGAAACCCCTTCCACACACACTGAAACACATCCCCACACACTGAAACCCCTTCCCCACACACTGAAACACCTTCCCCACGCACTGAAACCCGTTCCCCACACACTGATACCCCTTCCGCACACAGAGAAACCCATCCCCACACACTGAAACCCCTTCCCCACACAATGAAATACATCCCCACACACTGAAACCCTTCCCCACACACTGAAACACCTTCCCCACACACTGAAACACATCCCCACACACTGAAACCCCTTCCACACACACTGAAACACATCCCCACACACTGAAACCCCTTCCCCACACACTGAAACACCTTCCCCACGCACTGAAACCCGTTCCCCACACACTGATACCCCTTCCGCACACAGAGAAACCCATCCCCACACACTGAAACCCCTTCCCCACACAATGAAATACATCCCCACGCACTGAAACACCTTCCCCACCCACTGAAACACCTTCCCTGCACACTGAAACACTTCCCCAAACACTGAAACCCATTCACCACACACTGAAACCCCTTCCCCACACACTGAAACGCCTTCCGCACACACTGAAACCCCTTCCGCACACACTGAAACACCTTCCCCACACATTGAAACACCTTCCCCACACACTGAAACCCCTCCCGCACATATTGAAACACCTTCCCCACACACTGAAACCCCTTCCCCACACACTGAAACCCCTTCCGCACACAGTGAAACCCTTCCCCACAAACTGAAACTCCTTCCCCACACACTGAAGCGCATCCCCACACACTGAAACCCCTTCCGCACTAAGTGAAACACCTTCGCCACACACTGAAACAAATTCCCCACACACTGAAACCCCTTCCGCTCACAGTGAAACACTTCCCCACACACTGAAACACATCCCCACACATTGAAACCCCTTCCCCACACACTGAAACCCCTTCCGCACACACTTAAACACCTTCCCCACACACTGAAACCCCTTCCGCACAAACTGAAATTCCTTCCGCACACACTTAAACACCTTCCCCACACACTGAAACCCCTTCCGCACACACTGAGACAGATTCCCCACAGACTGAAACCCCTTGCCCACACACTGAAACCCCGTCCGCACATACTGAAACACCTTCCCCACACACTGAAACCCCTTCCCCACACACTGCAACCCCTTCCGCACACAGTGAAACGCTTCCCCACACACTGAAACACCTTCCCCACACACTGAAAAACATCCCCACACACTGAAACCCCTTCCCCACACACTGAAACACATCCCCACAGACTGAAACCCCTTCCACACACTTTGAAACACCTTCCCCACACACTGAAACATCTTCCCCACACACTGAAACGCCTTCCCCACACACTGAAACACCTTCAGCACACAGTGAAACCCTTCCCCACACACTGAAACACCTTCCCCACACACTGAAACACATCCCCACACACAGAAACCCCTTCCCCACACACTGAAACACCTTCCCCACGCACTGAAACCCCTTCCCCACACACTGAAACCCCTTCCGCACACAGAGAAACCCATCCCCACACACTGAAACCCCTTCCCCTCACACTGAAATGCATCCCCACACACTGAAACCCTTCCCCACACACTGAAACCCCTTCCCCACACACTGAAGCACATCCCCACGCGCTGAAACACCTTCCCCACACACTGAAACCCCTTCCCCGCACACTGAAACACTTCCCCAAACACTGAAACCCATTCACCACACACTGAAACACATACCCCACACACTGAAAGCCTTCCAAACACACTGAAACACTTTCCCCACACACTGAAACCCCTTCCCCACTCACTGAAACCCCTTCCCCACACACTGAAACGCCTTCTGCACACACTGAAACCCCTTCCACACACACTGAACCACCTTCCCCACACATTGAAACACCTTCCCAACACAATGAAACCCCTTCCGCACATACTGAAACACCTTCCCCACACACTGAAACCCCTTCCCCACACACTGAAACCACTTCCGCACACAGTGAAACCCTTCCACACACACTGAAACTCCTTCCCCACACACTGAAACTACTTCCTCACACACTGAAACCCATCCCCACACACTGAAACCCATCCCCACACACTGAAACAACTTCCCCACACACAAAAACCCTTCCCCACACACTGGAACACATGCCACACAATGAAACACATCCCCACACACTGAAGCACCTTCCCCACACACTGAAACCCCTTCCACACACACTAAAACATCTTCTCCACACACTGAAACACCTTCCCCACACAATGAAATACCATCCACACACTGAAACCCCTCTCCCACATACTGAAACCCCTTCCCCACACACTGGAACCCTTCCCCACACACTGAAACAACTTCCCCAAACACGGACACCCCTTCCCGAAACACTGAAACAGCTTCCCCACACACTGAAACCCCTTCCCCACTCACTGAAACACCTTCCCCACACACTGAAACACATTCCCTACACACTGAAAAACCTTCCCCACACACTGAAACCCCTTCCGCATACACTGAAACACCTTCCCCACACACTGAAACCCATTCCCCACGCACTGAAACCCCTTCCCCACCCAATGAAACACTTCCCCACACCCTGAAACCCCTTACCCACACACTGAAACCCTTTCTCAACACACTGAAACACCTTCCCCACACACTGAAACGGCTTCCCCACAAACTGAAACACTTTCCCCACACACCGAAACCCCTTCCCCACACACTGAAACCCCTTCCATACACACTGAAACACCTTCCCCACACACTGAAACCCTTCCCCACACACTGAAACACCTTCCCCACACACTGAAACACCTTCCCCCCACACTGGAACCCCTTCCCCACACACTGAAACCACATCCCCACACACTGAAACACCTTCCCCACACTCTGAACCCCAATCCCTACACACTGCAACACATCCCCACACACTGAAACACCTTCCCCACACACTGAAACCCCTTCCCCACACACTGAAACCCTTCCCCAAACACTGAAACCCATTCACCACAAACTGAAACACATTCCCCAATCACTGAAACCCCTTCCCCACACACTGAAACCCCTTCTGCACACACTGAGACAGCTTCCCCACAGACTGAAACCCCTTCCCCACACACTGAAACACCTTCCGCACATACTGAAACACCTTCCCCACACACTGAAACCCCTTCCCCACACACTGCAACCCCTTCCGCACACAGAGAAACTCTTCCCCACACACTGAAACACCTTCCCCACACACTGAAACACATCCCCACACACTGAAACCCCTTCCCCACACACTGAAACACATCCCCACACACTGAAACCCCTTCCACACACTCTGAAACACCTTCCTCACACACTGAAACACCTTACCCACACACTGAAACCCCTTCCCCACACACAGAAACACCTTCTGCACACAGTGAAACCCTTCCCCACACACTGAAACACCTTCCCCACACACTGAAACACATCCCCACACACTGAAACCCCTTCCACACACACTGAAACACATCCCCACACACTGAAACCCCTTCCCCACACACTGAAACACCTTCCCCACGCACTGAAACCCGTTCCCCACACACTGATACCCCTTCCGCACACAGAGAAACCCATCCCCACACACTGAAACCCCTTCCCCACACAATGAAATACATCCCCACACACTGAAACCCTTCCCCACACACTGAAACCCCTTCCCCACACACTGAAGCACATCCCCACGCACTGAAACACCTTCCCCACCCACTGAAACACCTTCCCTGCACACTGAAACACTTCCCCAAACACTGAAACCCATTCACCACACACTGAAACCCCTACCCCACACACTGAAACGCCTTCCGCACACACTGAAACCCCTTCCGCACACACTGAAACACCTTCCCCACACATTGAAACACCTTCCCCACACACTGAAACCCCTCCCGCACATATTGAAACACCTTCCCCACACACTGAAACCCCTTCCCCACACACTGAAACCCCTTCCGCACACAGTGAAACCCTTCCCCACAAACTGAAACTCCTTCCCCACACACTGAAGCGCATCCCCACACACTGAAACCCCTTCCGCACTAACTGAAACACCTTCGCCACACACTGAAACAAATTCCCCACACACTGAAACCCCTTCCGCTCACAGTGAAACACTTCCCCACACACTGAAACACATCCCCACACATTGAAACCCCTTCCCCACACACTGAAACCCCTTCCGCACACACTTAAACACCTTCCCCACACACTGAAACCCCTTCCGCACAAACTGAAATTCCTTCCGCACACACTGGAACACCTTTGCCACACACTGAAACCCATTCCCCACACACTGAAACCCCTTCCGCACACACTGAAACACCTCCCCCACAAACTGAAACGCCTTCCCCACAAACTGAAACACGTTCCCCACACACCGGAACCCCTTCCCCACACATGGAAACCCCTTCCAAATACACTGAAACACCTTCCCCACACACTGAAACCCTTCCCCACACACTGAAACACATTCCCCACACACTGAAACACTTCCCCACACACTGAAAAACCTTCCCCACACACTGGAACCCCTTCCCCACACACTGCAACACATCCCCACACACTGAAACACCTTCCCCACACACTGAAACCCCTTCCCCACACACTGAAACCCTTCCCCAAACACTGAAACCCATTCACCACAAACTGAAACACATTGCCCAATCACTGAAACCCCTTCCCCACACACTGAAACCCCTTCCGCACACACTGAGACAGATTCCCCACAGACTGAAACCCCGTCCCCACACACTGAAACCCCTTCCGCACATACTGAAACACCTTCCCCACACACTGAAACCCCTTCCGCACACACTGCAACCCCTTCCGCACACAGTGAAACTCTTCCCCACACACTGAAACACCTTCCCCACACACTGAAACACATCCCCACACACTGAAACCCCTTCCCCACACACTGAAACACATCCCCACACACTGAAACCCCTTCCACACACTCTGAAACACCTTCCCCACACACTGAAACATCTTCCCCACACACTGAAACGCCTTCCCCACACACTGAAACACCTTCAGCACACAGTGAAACCCTTCCCCACACACTGAAACACATCCCCACACACTGAAACCCCTTCCCCACACACTGAAACACATCCCCACACACTGAAACCCCTTCCCCACACACTGAAACACCTTCCCCACGCACTGAAACCCCTTCCCCACACACTGAAACCCCTTCCGCACACAGAGAAACCCATCCCCACACACTGAAACCCCTTCCCCTCACACTGAAATGCATCCCCACACACTGAAACCCTTCCCCACACACTGAAACCCTTTCCCCACACACTGAAGCACATCCCCACGCGCTGAAACACCTTCCCCACACACTGAAACCCCTTCCCAGCACACTGAAACACTTTCCCAAACACTGAAACCCATTCACCACACACTGAAACACATTCCCCACACACTGAAAGCCTTCCAAACACACTGAAACACTTTCCCCACATACTGCAACCCCTTCCCCACTCACTGAAACCCCTTCCCCACACACTGAAACGCCTTCCGCACACACTGAAACCCCTTCCGCACACACTGAACCACCTTCCCCACACATTGAAACACCTTCCCAACACAATGAAACCCCTTCCGCACATACTGAAACACCTTCCCCACACACTGAAACCCCTTCCCCACACACTGAAACCCCTTCCGCACACAGTGAAACCCTTCCACACACACTGAAACTCCTTCCCCACACACTGAAACACCTTCCCCAAACACGGAAACCCCTTCCCCAAACACTGAAACAGCTTCCCCACACACTGAAACCCCTTCCCCACACACTGAAACACCTTCCCCACACACTGAAAGACATTCCCTACACACTGAAAAACCTACCCCACACACTGAAACCCCTTCCGCATACACTGAAACACCTTCCCCACACACTGAAACCCATTCCCCACGCACTGAAACCCCTTCCCCACCCAATGAAACACTTCCCCACACCCTGAAACCCCTTTCCCACACACTGAAACCCTTTCTCAACACACTGAAACACCTTCCTCACACACTGAAACGGCTTCCCCACAAACTGAAACACTTTCCCCACACACCGAAACCCCTTCCCCACACACTGAAACCCCTTCCAAACACACTGAAACACCTTCCCCACACACTGAAACCCTTCCCCACACACTGAAACACCTTCCCCACACACTGAAACACTTCCCCACACACTGAAACACCTTCCCCCCACACTGGAACCCCTTCCCCACACACTGAAACCACATCCCCACACACTGAAACACCTTCCACACGCACTGAAACCCGTTCCCCACACACTGATACCCCTTCCGCACACAGAGAAACCCATCCCCACACACTGAAACCCTTCCCCACACACTGAAACCCCTTCCCCACACACTGAAGCACATCCCCACGCACTGAAACACCTTCCCTGCACACTGAAACACTTCTCCAAACACTGAAACCCATTCACCACACACTGAAACCCCTTCCCCACACACTGAAACGCCTTCTGCACACACTGAAACCCCTTCCACACACACTGAAACCCTTCCCCAAACACTGAAACCCATTCACCACAAACTGAAACACATTCCCCAATCACTGAAACCCCTTCCCCACACACTGACACCCCTTCTGCACACACTGAGACAGCTTCCCCACAGACTGAAACCCCTTCCCCACACACTGAAACACCTTCCGCACATACTGAAACACCTTCCCCACACACTGAAACCCCTTCCCCACACACTGCAACCCCTTCCGCACACAGAGAAACTCTTCCCCACACACTGAAACACCTTCCCCACACACTGAAACACATCCCCACACACTGAAACCTCTTCCCCACACACTGAAACACATCCCCACACACTGAAACCCCTTCCACACACTCTGAAACACCTTCCCCACTCTCTGAAACACCTTAACCACACACTGAAACCCCTTCCCCACACACAGAAACACCTTCTGCACACAGTGAAACCCTTCCCCACACACTGAAACACCTTCCCCACACACTGAAACACATCCCCACACACTGAAACCCCTTCCACACACACTGAAACACATCCCCACACACTGAAATCCCTTCCCCACACACTGAAACACCTTCCCCACGCACTGAAACCCGTTCCCCACACACTGATACCCCTTCCGCACACAGAGAAACCCATCCCCACACACTGAAACCCCTTCCCCACACACTGAAATACATCCCCACACACTGAAGCCCTTCCCCACACACTGAAACCCCTTCCCCACACACTGAAGCACATCTCCACGAACTGAAACACCTTCCCCACCCACTGAAACACCTTCCCTGCACACTGAAACACTTCTCCAAACACTGAATCCCATTCACCACACACTGAAACCCCTTCCCCACCCACTGAAACGCCTTCCGCACACACTGAAACCCCTTCCGCACACACTGAAACACCTTCCCCACACATTGAAACACCTTCCCCACACACTGAAACCCCTTCCGCACATACTGAAACACCTTCCCCACACACTGAAACCCCTTCCCCACACACTGAAACCCCTTCCGCACACAGTGAAACCCTTCCCCACACACTGAAACTCCTTCCCCACACACTGAAGCACATCCCCACACACTGAAACCCCTTCCGCACTAACTGAAACACCTTCGCCACACACTGAAACACCTTCCCCACACACTGAAACCCCTTCCGCTCACAGTGAAACCCTTCCCCACACACTGAAACACATCCCCACACACTGAAACTCCTTCCCCACACACTGAAGCGCATCCCCACACACTGAAACCCCTTCCGCACTAACTGAAACACCTTCGCCACACACTGAAACACATTCCCCACACACTGAAACCCCTTCCGCTCACAGTGAAACCCTTCCCCACACACTGAAACACATCCCCACACATTGAAACCCCTTCCACACACACTGAAACACATCCCCACACACTGAAACCCCTTCCCCACACACTGAAACACCTTCCCCACGCACTGAAACCCGTTCCCCACACACTGAAACCCCTTCCGCACACACTTAAACACCTTCCCCACACACTGAAACCCCTTCCGCACAAACTGAAATTCCTTCCGCACACACTGGAACACCTTTGCCACACACTGAAACCCATTCCCCACACACTGAAACCCCTTCCGCACACACTGAAACACCTCCCCCACAAACTGAAACGCCTTCCCCACAAACTGAAACACGTTCCCCACACACCGGAAACCCCTTCCCAACACATGGAAACCCATTCCAAATACACTGAAACACCTTCCCCACACACTGAAACCCTTCCCCACACACTGAAACACATTCCCCACACACTGAAACACTTCCCCACACACTGAAAAAACTTCCCCACACACTGGAACCCCTTCCCCACACACTGCAACACATCCCCACACACTGAAACACCTTCCCCACACACTGAAACCCCTTCCCCACACACTGAAACCCTTCCCCAAACACTGAAACCCATTCACCACAAACTGAAATACATTGCCCAATCACTGAAACCCCTTCCCCACACACTGAAACCCCTTCCGCACACACTGAGACAGATTCCCCACAGACTGAAACCCCGTCCCCACACACTGAAACCCCTTCGGCACATACTGAAACACCTTCCCCACACACTGAAACCCCTTCCCCACACACTGCAACCCCTTCCGCACACAGTGAAACTCTTCCCCACACACTGAAACACCTTCACCACACACTGAAACAGATCCCCACACACTGAAACCCCTTCCCCACACACTGAAACACATCCCCACACACTGAAACCCCTTCCACACACTCTGAAACACCTTCCCCACACACTGAAACATCTTCCCCACACACTGAAACGCCTTCCCCAAACACTGAAACACCTTCAGCACACAGTGAAACCCTTCCCCACTCACTGAAACACATCCCCACACACTGAAACCCCTTCCCCACACACTGAAACACATCCCCACACACTGAAACCCCTTCCCCACACACTGAAACACCTTCCCCACGCACTGAAACCCCTTTCCCACACACTGAAACCCCTTCCGCACACAGAGAAACCCATCCCCACACACTGAAACCCCTTCCCCTCACACTGAAATGCATCCCCACACACTGAAACCCTTCCCCACACACTGAAACCCTTTCCCCACACACTGAAGCACATCCCCACGCGCTGAAACACCTTCCCCACACACTGAAAGCCCTTCCCAGCACACTGAAACACTTTCCCAAACACTGAAACCCATTCACCACACACTGAAACACATTCCCCACACACTGAAAGCCTTCCAAACACACTGAAAAACTTTCCCCACATACTGAAACCCCTTCCCCACTCACTGAAACCCCTTCCCCACACACTGAAACGCCTTCCGCACACACTGAAACCCCTTCCGCACACACTGAACCACCTTCCCCACACATTGAAACACCTTCCCAACACAATGAAACCCCTTCCGCACATACTGAAACACCTTCCCCACACACTGAAACCCCTTCCCCACACACTGAAACCCCTTCCGCACACAGTGAAACCCTTCCACACACACTGAAACTCCTTCCCCACACACTGAAACACCTTCCCCAAACACGGAAACCCCTTCCCCAAACACTGAAACAGCTTCCCCACACACTGAAACCCCTTCCCCACACACTGAAACACCTTCCCCACACACTGAAACACATTCCCTACACACTGAAAAACCTTCCCCACATACTGAAACCCCTTCCGCATACACTGAAACACCTTCCCCACACACTGAAACCCAAACCCACGCACTGAAACCCCTTCCCCACCCAATGAAACACTTCCCCACACCCTGAAACCCCTTTCCCACACACTGAAACCCTTTCTCAACACACTGAAACACCTTCCCCACACACTGAAACGGCTTCCCCACAAACTGAAACACTTTCCCCACACACCGAAACCCCTTCCCCACACACTGAAACCCCTTACAAACACACTGAAACACCTTCCCCACACACTGAAACCCTTCCCCACACACTGAAACACCTTCCCCACACACTGAAACACTTCCCCACACACTGAAACACCTTCCCCCCACACTGGAACCCCTTCCCCACACACTGAAACCACATCCCCACACACTGAAACACCTTCCACACGCACTGAAACCCGTTCCCCACACACTGATACCCCTTCCGCACACAGAGAAACCCATCCCCACACACTGAAACCCCTTCCCCACACACTGAAATACATCCCCACACACTGAAACCCTTCCCCACACACTGAAACCCCTTCCCCACTCACTGAAGCACATCCACACGCACTGAAACACCTTCCCCACCCACTGAAACACCTTCCCTGCACACTGAAACACTTCTCCAAACACTGAAACCCATTCACCACACACTGAAACCCCTTCCCCACCCACTGAAACGCCTTCCGCACACACTGAAACCCATTCCACACACACTGAAACACTTCCCCAAACACTGAAACCCATTCACCACAAACTGAAACACATTCCCCAATCACTGAAACCCCTTCCCCACACACTGAAACCCCTTCTGCACACACTGAGACAGCTTCCCCACAGACTGAAACCCCTTCCCCACACACTGAAACACCTTCCGCACATACTGAAACACCTTCCCCACACACTGAATCCCCTTCCCCACACACTGCAACCCCTTCCGCACACAGAGAAACTCTTCCGCACATACTGAAACACCTTCCCCACACACTGAAACCTCTTCCCCACACACTGAAACACATCCCCACACACTGAAACCCCTTCCACACACTCTGAAACACCTTCCCCACACTCTGAAACACCTTACCCACACACTGAAACCCCTTCCCCACACACAGAAACACCTTCTGCACACAGTGAAACCCTTCCCCACACACTGAAACACCTTCCCCACACACTGAAACACATCCCCACACACTGAAACCCCTTCCACACACACTGAAACACATCCCCACACACTGAAACCCCTTCCCCACACACTGAAACACCTTCCCCACGCACTGAAACCCGTTCCCCACACACTGATACCCCTTCCGCACACAGAGAAACCCATCCCCACACACTGAAACCCCTTCCCCACACACTGAAATACATCCCCACACACTGAAGCCCTTCCCCACACACTGAAACCCCTTCCCCACACACTGAAGCACATCTCCACGCACTGAAACACCTTCCCCACCCACTGAAACACCTTCCCTGCACACTGAAACACTTCTCCAAACACTGAATCCCTTTCACCACACACTGAAACCCCTTCCCCACCCACTGAAACGCCTTCCGCACACACTGAAACCCCTTCCGCACACACTGAAACACCTTCCCCACACATTGAAACACCTTCCCCACACACTGAAACCCCTTCCGCACATACTGAAACACCTTCCCCACACACTGAAACCCCTTCCCCACACACTGAAACTCCTTCCCCACACACTGAAGCACATCCCCACACACTGAAACCCCTTCCGCACTAACTGAAACACCTTCGCCACACACTGAAACACCTTCCCCACACACTGAAACCCCTTCCGCTCACAGTGAAACCCTTCCCCACACACTGAAACACATCCCCACACATTGAAACCCCTTCCCCACACACTGAAACCCCTTCCGCACACACTTAAACACCTTCCCCACACACTGAAACCCCTTCCGCACAAACTGAAATTCCTTCCGCACACACTGGAACACCTTTGCCACACACTGAAACCCATTCCCCACACACTGAAACCCCTTTCGCACACACTGAAACACCTTCCCCACAAACTGAAACGCCTTCCCCACAAACTGAAACACGTTCCCCACACACCGGAACCCCTTCCCCACACACGGAAACCCCTTCCAAACACACTGAAACACCTTCCCCACACACTGAAACCCTTCCCCACACACTGAAACACATTCCCCACACACTGAAACACTTCCCCACACACTGAAAAACCTTCCCCACACACTGGAACCCCTTCCCCACACACTGAAACCACATCCCCACACACTGAAACACCTTCCCCACACTATGAACCCCAATCCCCACACACTGCAACATATCCCCACACACTGAAACACCTTCCCCACACACTGAAACCCCTTCCCCACACACAGAAACCCTTCCCCAAACACTGAAATCCATTCACCACAAACTGAAACACATTGCCCAATCACTGAAACCCCTTCCCCACACACTGAAACCCCTTCCGCACACACTGAGACAGATTCCCCACAGACTGAAACCCCTTCCCCACACACTGAAACCCCTTCCGCACATACTGAAACACCTTCCCCACACACTGAAACCCCTTCCCCACACACTGCAACCCCTTCCGCACACAGTGAAACTCTTCCCCACACACTGAAACACCTTCCCCACACACTGAAACACATCCCCACACACTGAAACCCCTTCCCCACACACTGAAACACATCCCCACACACTGAAACCCCTTCCACACACTCTGAACCACCTTCCCCACACACTGAAACATCTTCCCCACACACTGAAACGCCTTCCCCACACACTGAAACACCTTCAGCACACAGTGAAACCCTTCCCCACACACTGAAACACCTTCCCCACACACTGAGACACATCCCCACACACTGAAACCCCTTCCCCACACACTGAAACACATCCCCACACACTGAAACCCCTTCCCCACACACTGAAACACCTTCCCCACGCACTGAAACCCCTTCCCCACACAGTGAAACCCCTTCCGCACACAGAGAAACCCATCCCCACACACTGAAACCCCTTCCCCTCACACTGAAATGCATCCCCACACACTGAAGCACATCCCCACGCGCTGAAACACCTTCCCCACACACTGAAACCCCTTCCCCGCACGCTGAAACACTTCCCCAAACACTGAAACCCATTCACCATACACTGAAACACATTCCCCACACACTGAAAGCCTTCCAAACACACTGAAACACATTCCCCACACACTGAAACCCCTTCCCCACTCACTGAAACCCCTTCCCCACACACTGAAACGCCTTCCGCACACACTGAAACCCCTTCCGCACACACTGAACCACCTTCCCCACACATTGAAACACCTTCCCAACACAATGAAACCCCTTCCGCACACACTGAAACCCCTTCCGCACACAGTGAAACCCTTACACACACACTGAAACTCCTTCCCCACACACTGAAGCACATCCCCACACACTGAAACCCCTTCCGCACTAACTGAAACACCTTCGCCACACACTGAAACATCTTCCCCACACACTGAAACCCCTTCAGCTCACAGTGAAAGCCTTCCCCACACACTGAAACACATCCCCACACATTGAAACACCTTCCCCACACACTGAAACCCCACCCCCACACACTGAAACCCCTTCCCCGCACACTGAAACCCCTTCCCCACACACTGAAACACATCCCCACACACTGAAACAAGTTCCCCACACACTGATACCCCTTCCGCAAACATTGAAACCCATCCCCACACACTGAAACACCTTCCCCAAACATTGAAACACCTTCCGCACACACTGAAACCACTTCCGCACACACTGAAACATATTCCCAACGCACTGAAACCCATCCCCACTCACTGAAACACCTTCCCCACACACTGAAACACATCCCCACACACTGAAACACATCCCCAAACACTGAAGCACATCCACATGCACTGAAACACCTTCCCCACACACTGAAACCCCTTCTACACACACTGAAACACCTTCCCCACACACTGAAACACCTTCCCCACACACGGAAATCACATCCCCACACACTGAAACCCTTCCCCACACTTTGAAACGACTTCCCCACACACTGAAACACCTTCCCCACAAACTGTAACACCTTCCCCACACACTGAAACCCCTTCTGCACACAATGAAACCCATCCACACAAACTGACACCCATCCCCACACACTGAAACCCCTTCCCCACACACTGAAACCCCTTCCCCACACACTGAAACCCATCCCCACACACTGAAACACATCCCCACACACTGAAACACCTTCCCCACACACTGAGACCCCTTCCCCACACACGAATACATCTTCCCCACACAGTGAAACACATTCCCCACACTTTGAAATACCATCCCCACACACTGAAACACCTTTCCTATACACTGAAACCCCTTACCCACGCACTGGAACCCTTCCCCACACCCTGAAACACCTTCCCCAAACACGGTAACCCCTTCCCCACACACTGAAACAGCTTCCCCACAAACTGAATACCCTTACCCACACACTGAAACGCCTTCCCCACACAATGAAACCACTTCCCCACACACTGAAACCCCTTCCGCACACAGGGAAACCCATTCCCACACACTGAAACCCATTCCCCACACACTGAAACACATCCCCACACACTGAAAACCCTTCCCCACACACTGAAACACATCCACACACACTGAAACCCCTGCCACACACACTGAAACACATCCCCAGACACTGAAACACCTTCCCACACAGTGAAAACCCTTCCCCACACACTAAAACCCCTTCCGCACACACTTAAACACCTTCCCCACACACTGAAACCCCTTCCGCACAAACTGAAATTCCTTCCGCACACACTGGAACACCTTTGCCACACACTGAAACCCATTCCCCACACACTGAAACCCCTTTCGCACACACTGAAACACCTTCCCCACAAACTGAAACGCCTTCCCCACAAACTGAAACACGTTCCCCACACACCGGAACCCCTTCCCCACACACGGAAACCCCTTCCAAACACACTGAAACACCTTCCCCACACACTGAAACCCTTCCCCACACACTGAAACACATTCCCCACACACTGAAACACTTCCCCACACACTGAAAAACCTTCCCCACACACTGGAACCCCTTCCCCACACACTGAAACCACATCCCCACACACTGAAACACCTTCCCCACACTATGAACCCCAATCCCCACACACTGCAACACATCCCCACACACTGAAACACCTTCCCCACACACTGAAACCCCTTCCCCACACACAGAAACCCTTCCCCAAACACTGAAATCCATTCACCACAAACTGAAACACATTGCCCAATCACTGAAACCCCTTCCCCACACACTGAAACCCCTTCCGCACACACTGAGACAGATTCCCCACAGACTGAAACCCCTTCCCCACACACTGAAACCCCTTCCGCACATACTGAAACACCTTCCCCACACACTGAAACCCCTTCCCCACACACTGCAACCCCTTCCGCACACAGTGAAACTCTTCCCCACACACTGAAACACCTTCCCCACACACTGAAACACATCCCCACACACTGAAACCCCTTCCCCACACACTGAAACACATCCCCACACACTGAAACCCCTTCCACACACTCTGAACCACCTTCCCCACACACTGAAACATCTTCCCCACACACTGAAACGCCTTCCCCACACACTGAAACACCTTCAGCACACAGTGAAACCCTTCCCCACACACTGAAACACCTTCCCCACACACTGAAACACATCCCCACACACTGAAACCCCTTCCCCACACACTGAAACACATCCCCACACACTGAAACCCCTTCCCCACACACTGAAACACCTTCCCCACGCACTGAAACCCCTTCCCCACACAGTGAAACCCCTTCCGCACACAGAGAAACCCATCCCCACACACTGAAACCCCTTCCCCTCACACTGAAATGCATCCCCACACACTGAAGCACATCCCCACGCGCTGAAACACCTTCCCCACACACTGAAACCCCTTCCCCGCACGCTGAAACACTTCCCCAAACACTGAAACCCATTCACCACACACTGAAACACATTCCCCACACACTGAAAGCCTTCCAAACACACTGAAACACATTCCCCACACACTGAAACCCCTTCCCCACTCACTGAAACCCCTTCCCCACACACTGAAACGCCTTCCGCACACACTGAAACCCCTTCCGCACACACTGAACCACCTTCCCCACACATTGAAACACCTTCCCAACACAATGAAACCCCTTCCGCACACACTGAAACCCCTTCCGCACACAGTGAAACCCTTACACACACACTGAAACTCCTTCCCCACACACTGAAGCACATCCCCACACACTGAAACCCCTTCCGCACTAACTGAAACACCTTCGCCACACACTGAAACATCTTCCCCACACACTGAAACCCCTTCAGCTCACAGTGAAAGCCTTCCCCACACACTGAAACACATCCCCACACATTGAAACACCTTCCCCACACACTGAAACCCCACCCCCACACACTGAAACCCCTTCCCCGCACACTGAAACCCCTTCCCCACACACTGAAACACATCCCCACACACTGAAACAAGTTCCCCACACACTGATACCCCTTCCGCAAACATTGAAACCCATCCCCACACACTGAAACACCTTCCCCAAACATTGAAACACCTTCCGCACACACTGAAACCACTTCCGCACACACTGAAACATATTCCCAACGCACTGAAACCCATCCCCACTCACTGAAACACCTTCCCCACACACTGAAACACATCCCCACACACTGAAACACATCCCCAAACACTGAAGCACATCCACATGCACTGAAACACCTTCCCCACACACTGAAACCCCTTCTACACACACTGAAACACCTTCCCCACACACTGAAACACCTTCCCCACACACGGAAATCACATCCCCACACACTGAAACCCTTCCCCACACTTTGAAACGACTTCCCCACACACTGAAACACCTTCCCCACAAACTGTAACACCTTCCCCACACACTGAAACCCCTTCTGCACACAATGAAACCCATCCACACAAACTGACACCCATCCCCACACACTGAAACCCCTTCCCCACACACTGAAACCCCTTCCCCACACACTGAAACCCATCCCCACACACTGAAACACATCCCCACACACTGAAACACCTTCCCCACACACTGAGACCCCTTCCCCACACACGAATACATCTTCCCCACACAGTGAAACACATTCCCCACACTTTGAAATACCATCCCCACACACTGAAACACCTTTCCCATACACTGAAACCCCTTACCCACGCACTGGAACCCTTCCCCACACCCTGAAACACCTTCCCCAAACACGGAAACCCCTTCCCCACACACTGAAACAGCTTCCCCACAAACTGAATACCCTTACCCACACACTGAAACGCCTTCCCCACACAATGAAACCACTTCCCCACACACTGAAACCCCTTCCGCACACAGGGAAACCCATTCCCACACACTGAAACCCATTCCCCACACACTGAAACACATCCCCACACACTGAAAACCCTTCCCCACACACTGAAACACATCCACACACACTGAAACCCCTGCCACACACACTGAAACACATCCCCAGACACTGAAACACCTTCCCACACAGTGAAAACCCTTCCCCACACACTAAAACCCCTTCCGCACACAGTGAAACCCTTCCCCACATGCTGAAACCCCTTCGCCACGCACTGTAACACATCCACACACACAGACACCCCTTCCCAACACACTGAAACCCCTTCCGCACACACTGAAACACCTTCCCCACACACTGAAACCCCTTCCCCACAAACTGAAACCCCTTCCGCACACAGTGAAACCCCTTCCGCACACACTGAAACACCTTCCCCACACACTGAAACCCCTTCCCCACACACTGCAACCCCTGCCCCACACACTGAAACCCCTTCCGCACACACTGAAACACCTTCCCCACACACTGAAACACATCCCCACACACTGAAACACCTTCCCCACACACTGAAACCCCTTCCGCACACACTGAATCCCATCCCCACACACTGGAACCCATCAGCACACACTGAAACAACTTCCCCACACACTGAAATCCTTCCCCACACACAGAAACACCTTCCCCACACACTGAAACACCTTCCCCACGCACTGAAACACCTTCAGCACACACTGAAATACCTTCCGCACACACTGAAACGCCTTCCCCACATAATGAAACCACTTCCCCACACACTGAATTCCCTTCCGCACACAGTGAAACCGTTTCCCACACACTGAAACACATCCCCACACACTGAAACCCCTTCCACACACACTGAAATACATCCCCACACACTGAAACCCCTTCACCACACACTGAAACCCCTTCCCCACACACTGAAACCCCTTCCGCACACAGTGAAACCCTACCCCACACACTGAAACCCCTTCCCCACACACTGAAACACATCCACACACACTGAAACCCCTTCCCCACAAACTGAATCCCCTTCCGCACACACTGAAACCCCTTCCGCACACACTGAAACACCTTCCCCACACAATGAAACCCCTTTCCCACAATCTGAAACCCCTTCCCCACTCACTGAAACCCCTTCCGCACTCACTGAAACGCCTTCCCCACACAATGAAACCACTTCCCCACACACTGAAACCCCTTCCGCACACAGTGATACCCTTTCCCACACACTGAAACCCCTTCCCCAAACACTGAAACACATCCCCAGACACTGAAACCCCTTCCCCACACACTGAAACACATCTCCACACACTGAAACGCCTTCCACACACACTGAAACACATCCCCACACACTGAAACACCTTCCCACACACTGAAAGCCCATCCCCACACACTGAAACACCTTCCGCACACAGTGAAACCCATTCCCACACACTGGAACCCCTTCCCCACACACTGAAACACATCCGCACACACAGACACCCCTTCCCCACACACTGAAACACCTTCTGCACATACTGAAACACCTTCCCCACACACTGAAACTCCATCCCCACACACTGAAACACCTTCCCCAAACACGGAAATCCCTTCCCCAAACACTGAAACAGCTTCCCCACACACTGAAACCCCTTCCCCACACACTGAAACACCTTCCCCACACACTGAAAGACATTCCCTACACACTGAAAAACCTACCCCACACACTGAAACCCCTTCCGCATACACTGAAACACCTTCCCCACACACTGAAACCCATTCCCCACGCACTGAAACCCCTTCCCCACCCAATGAAACACTTCCCCACACCCTGAAACCCCTTTCCCACACACTGAAACCCTTTCTCAACACACTGAAACACCTTCCTCACACACTGAAACCCCTTCCCCACACACTGAAACACCTTCCCCACACACTGAAACACTTCCCCACACACTGAAACACCTTCCCCCCACACTGGAACCCCTTCCCCACACACTGAAACCACATCCCCACACACTGAAACACCTTCCACACGCACTGAAACCCGTTCCCCACACACTGATACCCCTTCCGCACACAGAGAAACCCATCCCCACACACTGAAACCCTTCCCCACACACTGAAACCCCTTCCCCACACACTGAAGCACATCCCCACGCACTGAAACACCTTCCAAACACACTGAAACGCCTTCCGCACACACTGAAACCCCTTCCACACACACTGAAACCCTTCCCCAAACACTGAAACCCATTCACCACAAACTGAAACACATTCCCCAATCACTGAAACCCCTTCCCCACACACTGACACCCCTTCTGCACACACTGAGACAGCTTCCCCACAGACTGAAACCCCTTCCACACACACTGAAACACCTTCCGCACATACTGAAACACCTTCCCCACACACTGAAACCCCTTCCCCACACACTGCAACCCCTTCCGCACACAGAGAAACTCTTCCCCACACACTGAAACACCTTCCCCACACACTGAAACACATCCCCACACACTGAAACCTATTCCCCACACACTGAAACACATCCCCACACACTGAAACCCCTTCCACACACTCTGAAACACCTTCCCCACACTCTGAAACACCTTAACCACACACTGAAACCCCTTCCCCACACACAGAAACACCTTCTGCACACAGTGAAACCCTTCCCCACACACTGAAACACCTTCCCCACACACTGAAACACATCCCCACACACTGAAACCCCTTCCACACACACTGAAACACATCCCCACACACTGAAACCCCTTCCCCACACACTGAAACACCTTCCCCACGCACTGAAACCCGTTCCCCACACACTGATACCCCTTCCGCACACAGAGAAACCCATCCCCACACACTGAAACCCCTTCCCCACACACTGAAATACATCCCCACACACTGAAGCCCTTCCCCACACACTGAAACCCCTTCCCCACACACTGAAGCACATCTCCACGCACTGAAACACCTTCCCCACCCACTGAAACACCTTCCCTGCACACTGAAACACTTCTCCAAACACTGAATCCCATTCACCACACACTGAAACCCCTTCCCCACCCACTGAAACGCCTTCCGCACACACTGAAACCCCTTCCGCACACACTGAAACACCTTCCCCACACATTGAAACACCTTCCCCACACACTGAAACCCCTTCCGCACATACTGAAACACCTTCCCCACACACTGAAACCCCTTCCCCACACACTGAAACCCCTTCCGCACACAGTGAAACCCTTCCCCACACACTGAAACTCCTTCCCCACACACTGAAGCACATCCCCACACACTGAAACCCCTTCCGCACTAACTGAAACACCTTCGCCACACACTGAAACACCTTCCCCACACACTGAAACCCCTTCCCCACACACTGAAGCGCATCCCCACACACTGAAACCCCTTCCACACTAACTGAAACACCTTCGCCACACACTGAAACACATTCCCCACACACTGAAACCCCTTCCGCTCACAGTGAAACCCTTTCCCACACACTGAAACACATCCCCACACATTGAAACCCCTTCCCCACACACTGAAACCCCTTCCGCACACACTTAAACACCTTCCCCACACACTGAAACCCCTTCCGCACAAACTGAAATTCCTTCCGCACACACTGGAACACCTTTGCCACACACTGAAACCCATTCCCCACACACTGAAACCCCTTCCGCACACACTGAAACACCTCCCCCACAAACTGAAACGCCTTCCCCACAAACTGAAACACGTTCCCCACACACCGGAAACCCCTTCCCCACACATGGAAACCCATTCCAAATACACTGAAACACCTTCCCCACACACTGAAACCCTTCCCCACACACTGGAACCCCTTCCCCACACACTGCAACACATCCCCACACACTGAAACACCTTCCCCACACACTGAAACCCCTTCCCCACACACTGAAACCCTTCCCCAAACACTGAAACCCATTCACCACAAACTGAAACACATTGCCCAATCACTGAAACCCCTTCCCCACACACTGAAACCCCTTCCGCACACACTGAGACAGATTCCCCACAGACTGAAACACCGTCCCCACACACTGAAACCCCTTCCGCACATACTGAAACACCTTCCCCACACACTGAAACCCCTTCCCCACACACTGCAACCCCTTCCGCACACAGTGAAACTCTTCCCCACACACTGAAACACCTTCACCACACACTGAAACAGATCCCCACACACTGAAACACCTTCCCCACACACTGAAACACATCCCCACACACTGAAACCCCTTCCACACACTCTGAAACACCTTCCCCACACACTGAAACATCTTCCCCACACACTGAAACGCCTTCCCCAAACACTGAAACACCTTCAGCACACAGTGAAACCCTTCCCCACTCACTGAAACACATCCCCACACACTGAAACCCCTTCCCCACACACTGAAACACATCCCCACACACTGAAACCCCTTCCCCACACACTGAAACACCTTCCCCACGCACTGAAACCCCTTCCCCACACACTGAAACCCCTTCCGCACACAGAGAAACCCATCCCCACACACTGAAACCCCTTCCCCTCACACTGAAATGCATCCCCACACACTGAAACCCTTCCCCACACACTGAAACCCTTTCCCCACACACTGAAGCACATCCCCACGCGCTGAAACACCTTCCCCACACACTGAAACCCCTTCCCAGCACACTGAAACACTTTCCCAAACACTGAAACCCATTCACCACACACTGAAACACATTCCCCACACACTGAAAGCCTTCCAAACACACTGAAAAACTTTCCCCACATACTGAAACCCCTTCCCCACTCACTGAAACCCCTTCCCCACACACTGAAACGCCTTCCGCACACACTGAAACCCCTTCCGCACACACTGAACCACCTTCCCCACACATTGAAACACCTTCCCAACACAATGAAACCCCTTCCGCACAGACTGAAACACCTTGCCCACACACTGAAACCCCTTCCCCACACACTGAAACCCCTTCCGCACACAGTGAAACCCTTCCACACACACTGAAACTCCTTCCCCACACACTGAAACACCTTCCCCAAACACGGAAACCCCTTCCCCAAACACTGAAACAGCTTCCCCACACACTGAAACCCCTTCCCCACACACTGAAACACCTTCCCCACACACTGAAACACATTCCCTACACACTGAAAAACCTTCCCCACATACTGAAACCCCTTCCGCATTCACTGAAACACCTTCCCCACACACTGAAACGGCTTCCCCACAAACTGAAACACTTTCCCCACACACCGAAACTCCTTCCTCACACACTGAAACCCCTTCCAAACACACTGAAACACCTTCCCCACACACTGAAACCCTTCCCCACACACTGAAACACCTTCCCCACACACTGAAACACTTCCCCACACACTGAAACACCTTCCCCCCACACTGGAACCCCTTCCCCACACACTGAAACCACATCCCCACACACTGAAACACCTTCCACACGCACTGAAACCCGTTCCCCACACACTGATACCCCTTCCGCACACAGAGAAACCCATCCCCACACACTGAAACCCCTTCCCCACACACTGAAATACATCCCCACACACTGAAACCCTTCCCCACACACTGAAACCCCTTCCCCACACACTGAAGCACATCCCCACGCACTGAAACACCTTCCCCACCCACTGAAACACCTTCCCTGCACACTGAAACACTTCTCCAAACACTGAAACCCATTCACCACACACTGAAACCCCTTCCCCACACACTGAAACGCCTTCCGCACACACTGAAACCCCTTCCACACACACTGAAACACTTCCCCAAACACTGAAACCCATTCACCACAAACTGAAACACATTCCCCAATCACTGAAACCCCTTCCCCACACACTGAAACCCCTTCTGCACACACTGAGACAGCTTCCCCACAGACTGAAACCCCTTCCCCACACACTGAAACACCTTCCGCACATACTGAAACACCTTCCCCACACACTGAATCCCCTTCCCCACACACTGCAACCCCTTCCGCACACAGAGAAACTCTTCCGCACATACTGAAACACCTTCCCCACACACTGAAACCTCTTCCCCACACACTGAAACACATCCCCACACACTGAAACCCCTTCCACACACTCTGAAACACCTTCCCCACACTCTGAAACACCTTACCCACACACTGAAACCCCTTCCCCACACACAGAAACACCTTCTGCACACAGTGAAACCCTTCCCCACACACTGAAACACCTTCCCCACACACTGAAACACATCCCCACACACTGAAACCCCTTCCACACACACTGAAACACATCCCCACACACTGAAACCCCTTCCCCACACACTGAAACACCTTCCCCACGCACTGAAACCCGTTCCCCACACACTGATACCCCTTCCGCACACAGAGAAACCCATCCCCACACACTGAAACCCCTTCCCCACACACTGAAATACATCCCCACACACTGAAGCCCTTCCCCACACACTGAAACCCCTGCCCCACACACTGAAGCACATCTCCACGCACTGAAACACCTTCCCCACCCACTGAAACACCTTCCCTGCACACTGAAACACTTCTCCAAACACTGAATCCCTTTCACCACACACTGAAACCCCTTCCCCACCCACTGAAACGCCTTCCGCACACACTGAAACCCCTTCCGCACACACTGAAACACCTTCCCCACACATTGAAACACCTTCCCCACACACTGAAACCCCTTCCGCACATACTGAAACACCTTCCCCACACACTGAAACCCCTTCCCCACACACTGAAACTCCTTCCCCACACACTGAAGCACATCCCCACACACTGAAACCCCTTCCGCACTAACTGAAACACCTTCGCCACACACTGAAACACCTTCCCCACACACTGAAACCCCTTCCGCTCACAGTGAAACCCTTCCCCACACACTGAAACACATCCCCACACATTGAAACCCCTTCCCCACACACTGAAACCCCTTCCGCACACACTTAAACACCTTCCCCACACACTGAAACCCCTTCCGCACAAACTGAAATTCCTTCCGCACACACTGGAACACCTTTGCCACACACTGAAACCCATTCCCCACACACTGAAACCCCTTTCGCACACACTGAAACACCTTCCCCACAAACTGAAACGCCTTCCCCACAAACTGAAACACGTTCCCCACACACCGGAACCCCTTCCCCACACACGGAAACCCCTTCCAAACACACTGAATCACCTTCCCCACACACTGAAACCCTTCCCCACACACTGAAACACATTCCCCACACACTGAAACACTTCCCCACACACTGAAAAACCTTCCCCACACACTGGAACCCCTTCCCCACACACGGAAACCACATCCCCACACACTGAAACACCTTCCCCACACTATGAACCCCAATCCCCACACACTGCAACACATCCCCACACACTGAAACACCTTCCCCACACACTGAAACCCCTTCCCCACACACAGAAACCCTTCCCCAAACACTGAAACCCATTCACCACAAACTGAAACACATTGCCCAATCACTGAAACCCCTTCCCCACACACTGAAACCCCTTCCGCACACACTGAGACAGATTCCCCACAGACTGAAACCCCTTCCCCACACACTGAAACCCCTTCCGCACATACTGAAACACCTTCCCCACACACTGAAACCCCTTCCCCACACACTGCAACCCCTTCCGCACACAGTGAAACTCTTCCCCACACACTGAAACACCTTCCCCACACACTGAAACACATCCCCACACACTGAAACCCCTTCCCCACACACTGAAACACATCCCCACACACTGAAACCCCTTCCCCACACTCTGAAACCCCTTCCCCACACACTGAAACCCCTTCCGCACACACTGAAACGCCTTCCCCACACAATGAAACCACTTCCCCACACACTGAAACACCTTCCCCACGCACTGAAACCCGTTCCCCACACACTGATACCCCTTCCGCACACAGAGAAACCCATCCCCACACACTGAAACCCCTTCCCCACACACTGAAATACATCCCCACACACTGAAGCCCTTCCCCACACACTGAAACCCCTTCCCCACACACTGAAGCACATCTCCACGCACTGAAACACCTTCCCCACCCACTGAAACACCTTCCCTGCACACTGAAACACTTCTCCAAACACTGAATCCCTTTCACCACACACTGAAACCCCTTCCCCACCCACTGAAACGCCTTCCGCACACACTGAAACCCCTTCCGCACACACTGAAACACCTTCCCCACACATTGAAACACCTTCCCCACACACTGAAACCCCTTCCGCACATACTGAAACACCTTCCCCACACACTGAAACCCCTTCCCCACACACTGAAACTCCTTCCCCACACACTGAAGCACATCCCCACACACTGAAACCCCTTCCGCACTAACTGAAACACCTTCGCCACACACTGAAACACCTTCCCCACACACTGAAACCCCTTCCGCTCACAGTGAAACCCTTCCCCACACACTGAAACACATCCCCACACATTGAAACCCCTTCCCCACACACTGAAACCCCTTCCGCACACACTTAAACACCTTCCCCACACACTGAAACCCCTTCCGCACAAACTGAAATTCCTTCCGCACACACTGGAACACCTTTGCCACACACTGAAACCCATTCCCCACACACTGAAACCCCTTTCGCACACACTGAAACACCTTCCCCACAAACTGAAACGCCTTCCCCACAAACTGAAACACGTTCCCCACACACCGGAACCCCTTCCCCACACACGGAAACCCCTTCCAAACACACTGAAACACCTTCCCCACACACTGAAACCCTTCCCCACACACTGAAACCCTTCCCCACACACTGAAACACATTCCCCACACACTGAAACACTTCCCCACACACTGAAAAACCTTCCCCACACACTGGAACCCCTTCCCCACACACTGAAACCACATCCCCACACACTGAAACACCTTCCCCACACTATGAACCCCAATCCCCACACACTGCAACACATCCCCACACACTGAAACACCTTCCCCACACACTGAAACCCCTTCCCCACACACAGAAACCCTTCCCCAAACACTGAAACCCATTCACCACAAACTGAAACACATTGCCCAATCACTGAAACCCCTTCCCCACACACTGAAACCCCTTCCGCACACACTGAGACAGATTCCCCACAGACTGAAACCCCTTCCCCACACACTGAAACCCCTTCCGCACATACTGAAACACCTTCCCCACACACTGAAACCCCTTCCCCACACACTGCAACCCCTTCCGCACACAGTGAAACTCTTCCCCACACACTGAAACACCTTCCCCACACACTGAAACACATCCCCACACACTGAAACCCCTTCCCCACACACTGAAACACATCCCCACACACTGAAACCCCTTCCACACACTCTGAAACACCTTCCCCACACACTGAAACATCTTCCCCACACACTGAAACGCCTTCCCCACACACTGAAACACCTTCAGCACACAGTGAAACCCTTCCCCACACACTGAAACACCTTCCCCACACACTGAAACACATCCCCACACACTGAAACCCCTTCCCCACACACTGAAACACATCCCCACACACTGAAACCCCTTCCCCACACACTGAAACACCTTCCCCACGCACTGAAACCCCTTCCCCACACAGTGAAACCCCTTCCGCACACAGAGAAACCCATCCCCACACACTGAAACCCCTTCCCCTCACACTGAAATGCATCCCCACACACTGAAGCACATCCCCACGCGCTGAAACACCTTCCCCACACACTGAAACCCCTTCCCCGCACGCTGAAACACTTCCCCAAACACTGAAACCCATTCACCACACACTGAAACACATTCCCCACACACTGAAAGCCTTCCAAACACACTGAAACACATTCCCCACACACTGAAACCCCTTCCCCACTCACTGAAACCCCTTCCCCACACACTGAAACGCCTTCCGCACATACTGAAACCCCTTCCGCACACACTGAACCACCTTCCCCACACATTGAAACACCTTCCCAACACAATGAAACCCCTTCCGCACACAGTGAAACCCTTACACACACACTGAAACTCCTTCCCCACACACTGAAGCACATCCCCACACACTGAAACCCCTTCCGCACTAACTGAAACACCTTCACCACACACTGAAACACCTTCCCCACACACTGAAACCCCTTCAGCTCACAGTGAAAGCCTTCCCCACACACTGAAACACATCCCCACACATTGAAACACCTTCCCCACACACTGAAGCCCCACCCCCACACACTGAAACCCCTTCCCCGCACACTGAAACCCCTTCCCCACACTCTGAAACACATCCCCACACACTGAAACAAGTTCCCCACACACTGATACCCCTTCCGCAAACATTGAAACCCATCCCCACACACTGAAACACCTTCCCCAAACATTGAAACACCTTCCGCACACACTGAAACCACTTCCGCACACACTGAAACATATTCCCAACGCACTGAAACCCATCCCCACTCACTGAAACACCTTCCCCACACACTGAAACACATCCCCACACACTGAAACACATCCCCAAACACTGAAGCACATCCACATGCACTGAAACACCTTCCCCACACACTGAAACCCCTTCTACACACACTGAAACACCTTCCCCACACACTGAAACACCTTCCCCACACACGGAAATCACATCCCCACACACTGAAACCCTTCCCCACACTTTGAAACGACTTCCCCACACACTGAAACACCTTCCCCACAAACTGTAACACCTTACCCACACACTGAAACCCCTTCTGCACACAATGAAACCCATCCACACAAACTGACACCCATCCCCACACACTGAAACCCCTTCCCCACACACTGAAACCCCTTCCCCACACACTGAAACCCATCCCCACACACTGAAACACATCCCCACACACTGAAACACCTTCCCCACACACTGAGACCCCTTCCCCACACACGAATACATCTTCCCCACACAGTGAAACACATTCCCCACACTTTGAAATACCATCCCCACACACTGAAACACCTTTCCCATACACTGAAACCCCTTACCCACGCACTGGAACCCTTCCCCACACCCTGAAACACCTTCCCCAAACACGGAAACCCCTTCCCCACACACTGAAACAGCTTCCCCACAAACTGAATCTGCTTACCCACACACTGAAACGCCTTCCCCACACCATGAAACCACTTCCCCACACACTGAAACCCCTTCCGCACACAGGGAAACCCATTCCCACACACTGAAACCCATTCCCCACACACTGAAACACATCCCCACACACTGAAAACCCTTCCCCACACACTGAAACACATCCACACACACTGAAACCCCTGCCACACACACTGAAACACATCCCCAGACACTGAAACACCTTCCCACACAGTGAAAACCCTTCCCCACACACTAAAACCCCTTCCGCACACAGTGAAACCCTTCCCCACATGCTGAAACCCCTTCGCCACGCACTGTAACACATCCACACACACAGACACCCCTTCCCAACACACTGAAACCCCTTCCGCACACACTGAAACACCTTCCCCACACACTGAAACCCCTTCCCCACAAACTGAAACCCCTTCCGCACACAGTGAAACCCCTTCCGCACACACTGAAACACCTTCCCCACACACTGAAACCCCTTCCCCACACACTGCAACCCCTGCCCCACACACTGAAACCCCTTCCGCACACACTGAAACACCTTCCCCACACACTGAAACACATCCCCACACACTGAAACACCTTCCCCACACACTGAAACCCCTTCCGCACACACTGAAACCCATCCCCACACACTGGAACCCATCAGCACACACTGAAACAACTTCCCCACACACTGAAATCCTTCCCCACACACAGAAACACCTTCCCCACACACTGAAACACCTTCCCCACGCACTGAAACACCTTCAGCACACACTGAAATACCTTCCGCACACACTGAAACGCCTTCCCCACATAATGAAACCACTTCCCCACACACTGAATTCCCTTCCGCACACAGTGAAACCGTTTCCCACACACTGAAACACATCCCCACACACTGAAACCCCTTCCACACACACTGAAATACATCCCCACACACTGAAACCCCTTCACCACACACTGAAACCCCTTCCCCACACACTGAAACCCCTTCCCCACACTCTGAAACCCCTTCCCCACACACTGAAACCCCTTCCGCACACACTGAAACGCCTTCCCCACACAATGAAACCACTTCCCCACACACTGAAACACCTTCCCCACGCACTGAAACCCGTTCCCCACACACTGATACCCCTTCCGCACACAGAGAAACCCATCCCCACACACTGAAACCCCTTCCCCACACACTGAAATACATCCCCACACACTGAAGCCCTTCCCCACACACTGAAACCCCTTCCCCACACACTGAAGCACATCTCCACGCACTGAAACACCTTCCCCACCCACTGAAACACCTTCCCTGCACACTGAAACACTTCTCCAAACACTGAATCCCTTTCACCACACACTGAAACCCCTTCCCCACCCACTGAAACGCCTTCCGCACACACTGAAACCCCTTCCGCACACACTGAAACACCTTCCCCACACATTGAAACACCTTCCCCACACACTGAAACCCCTTCCGCACATACTGAAACACCTTCCCCACACACTGAAACCCCTTCCCCACACACTGAAACTCCTTCCCCACACACTGAAGCACATCCCCACACACTGAAACCCCTTCCGCACTAACTGAAACACCTTCGCCACACACTGAAACACCTTCCCCACACACTGAAACCCCTTCCGCTCACAGTGAAACCCTTCCCCACACACTGAAACACATCCCCACACATTGAAACCCCTTCCCCACACACTGAAACCCCTTCCGCACACACTTAAACACCTTCCCCACACACTGAAACCCCTTCCGCACAAACTGAAATTCCTTCCGCACACACTGGAACACCTTTGCCACACACTGAAACCCATTCCCCACACACTGAAACCCCTTTCGCACACACTGAAACACCTTCCCCACAAACTGAAACGCCTTCCCCACAAACTGAAACACGTTCCCCACACACCGGAACCCCTTCCCCACACACGGAAACCCCTTCCAAACACACTGAAACACCTTCCCCACACACTGAAACCCTTCCCCACACACTGAAACCCTTCCCCACACACTGAAACACATTCCCCACACACTGAAACACTTCCCCACACACTGAAAAACCTTCCCCACACACTGGAACCCCTTCCCCACACACTGAAACCACATCCCCACACACTGAAACACCTTCCCCACACTATGAACCCCAATCCCCACACACTGCAACACATCCCCACACACTGAAACACCTTCCCCACACACTGAAACCCCTTCCCCACACACAGAAACCCTTCCCCAAACACTGAAACCCACTCACCACAAACTGAAACACATTGCCCAATCACTGAAACCCCTTCCCCACACACTGAAACCCCTTCCGCACACACTGAGACAGATTCCCCACAGACTGAAACCCCTTCCCCACACACTGAAACCCCTTCCGCACATACTGAAACACCTTCCCCACACACTGAAACCCCTTCCCCACACACTGCAACCCCTTCCGCACACAGTGAAACTCTTCCCCACACACTGAAACACCTTCCCCACACACTGAAACACATCCCCACACACTGAAACCCCTTCCCCACACACTGAAACACATCCCCACACACTGAAACCCCTTCCACACACTCTGAAACACCTTCCCCACACACTGAAACATCTTCCCCACACACTGAAACGCCTTCCCCACACACTGAAACACCTTCAGCACACAGTGAAACCCTTCCCCACACACTGAAACACCTTCCCCACACACTGAAACACATCCCCACACACTGAAACCCCTTCCCCACACACTGAAACACATCCCCACACACTGAAACCCCTTCCCCACACACTGAAACACCTTCCCCACGCACTGAAACCCCTTCCCCACACAGTGAAACCCCTTCCGCACACAGAGAAACCCATCCCCACACACTGAAACCCCTTCCCCTCACACTGAAATGCATCCCCACACACTGAAGCACATCCCCACGCGCTGAAACACCTTCCCCACACACTGAAACCCCTTCCCCGCACGCTGAAACACTTCCCCAAACACTGAAACCCATTCACCACACACTGAAACACATTCCCCACACACTGAAAGCCTTCCAAACACACTGAAACACATTCCCCACACACTGAAACCCCTTCCCCACTCACTGAAACCCCTTCCCCACACACTGAAACGCCTTCCGCACATACTGAAACCCCTTCCGCACACACTGAACCACCTTCCCCACACATTGAAACACCTTCCCAACACAATGAAACCCCTTCCGCACACAGTGAAACCCTTACACACACACTGAAACTCCTTCCCCACACACTGAAGCACATCCCCACACACTGAAACCCCTTCCGCACTAACTGAAACACCTTCACCACACACTGAAACACCTTCCCCACACACTGAAACCCCTTCAGCTCACAGTGAAAGCCTTCCCCACACACTGAAACACATCCCCACACATTGAAACACCTTCCCCACACACTGAAGCCCCACCCCCACACACTGAAACCCCTTCCCCGCACACTGAAACCCCTTCCCCACACTCTGAAACACATCCCCACACACTGAAACAAGTTCCCCACACACTGATACCCCTTCCGCAAACATTGAAACCCATCCCCACACACTGAAACACCTTCCCCAAACATTGAAACACCTTCCGCACACACTGAAACCACTTCCGCACACACTGAAACATATTCCCAACGCACTGAAACCCATCCCCACTCACTGAAACACCTTCCCCACACACTGAAACACATCCCCACACACTGAAACACATCCCCAAACACTGAAGCACATCCACATGCACTGAAACACCTTCCCCACACACTGAAACCCCTTCTACACACACTGAAACACCTTCCCCACACACTGAAACACCTTCCCCACACACGGAAATCACATCCCCACACACTGAAACCCTTCCCCACACTTTGAAACGACTTCCCCACACACTGAAACACCTTCCCCACAAACTGTAACACCTTACCCACACACTGAAACCCCTTCTGCACACAATGAAACCCATCCACACAAACTGACACCCATCCCCACACACTGAAACCCCTTCCCCACACACTGAAACCCCTTCCCCACACACTGAAACCCATCCCCACACACTGAAACACATCCCCACACACTGAAACACCTTCCCCACACACTGAGACCCCTTCCCCACACACGAATACATCTTCCCCACACAGTGAAACACATTCCCCACACTTTGAAATACCATCCCCACACACTGAAACACCTTTCCCATACACTGAAACCCCTTACCCACGCACTGGAACCCTTCCCCACACCCTGAAACACCTTCCCCAAACACGGAAACCCCTTCCCCACACACTGAAACAGCTTCCCCACAAACTGAATCTGCTTACCCACACACTGAAACGCCTTCCCCACACCATGAAACCACTTCCCCACACACTGAAACCCCTTCCGCACACAGGGAAACCCATTCCCACACACTGAAACCCATTCCCCACACACTGAAACACATCCCCACACACTGAAAACCCTTCCCCACACACTGAAACACATCCACACACACTGAAACCCCTGCCACACACACTGAAACACATCCCCAGACACTGAAACACCTTCCCACACAGTGAAAACCCTTCCCCACACACTAAAACCCCTTCCGCACACAGTGAAACCCTTCCCCACATGCTGAAACCCCTTCGCCACGCACTGTAACACATCCACACACACAGACACCCCTTCCCAACACACTGAAACCCCTTCCGCACACACTGAAACACCTTCCCCACACACTGAAACCCCTTCCCCACAAACTGAAACCCCTTCCGCACACAGTGAAACCCCTTCCGCACACACTGAAACACCTTCCCCACACACTGAAACCCCTTCCCCACACACTGCAACCCCTGCCCCACACACTGAAACCCCTTCCGCACACACTGAAACACCTTCCCCACACACTGAAACACATCCCCACACACTGAAACACCTTCCCCACACACTGAAACCCCTTCCGCACACACTGAAACCCATCCCCACACACTGGAACCCATCAGCACACACTGAAACAACTTCCCCACACACTGAAATCCTTCCCCACACACAGAAACACCTTCCCCACACACTGAAACACCTTCCCCACGCACTGAAACACCTTCAGCACACACTGAAATACCTTCCGCACACACTGAAACGCCTTCCCCACATAATGAAACCACTTCCCCACACACTGAATTCCCTTCCGCACACAGTGAAACCGTTTCCCACACACTGAAACACATCCCCACACACTGAAACCCCTTCCACACACACTGAAATACATCCCCACACACTGAAACCCCTTCACCACACACTGAAACCCCTTCCCCACACACTGAAACCCCTTCCGCACACAGTGAAACCCTACCCCACACACTGAAACCCCTTCCCCACACACTGAAACACATCCACACACACTGAAACCCCTTCCCCACAAACTGAATCCCCTTCCGCACACACTGAAACCCCTTCCGCACACACTGAAACACCTTCCCCACACAATGAAACCCCTTTCCCACAATCTGAAACCCCTTCCCCACTCACTGACACCCCTTCCGCACTCACTGAAACGCCTTCCCCACACAATGAAACCACTTCCCCACACACTGAAACCCCTTCCGCACACAGTGATACCCTTTCCCACACACTGAAACCCCTTCCCCAAACACTGAAACACATCCCCAGACACTGAAACCCCTTCCCCACACACTGAAACACATCTCCACACACTGAAACGCCTTCCACACACACTGAAACACATCCCCACACACTGAAACACCTTCCCACACACTGAAAACCCTTCCCCACACACTGAAACACCTTCCGCACACAGTGAAACCCATTCCCACACACTGGAACCCCTTCCCCACACACTGAAACACATCCGCACACACAGACACCCCTTCCCCACACACTGAAACACCTTCTGCACATACTGAAACACCTTCCCCACACACTGAAACTCCATCCCCACACACTGCAACACATCCCAACAAACTGAAACACCTTCCCCACACACTGAAACCCCTTCCGCACACACTGAAACGCCTTCCCCACACAATGAAACCACTTCCCCACACACTGAAACCCCTTCCGCACACAGTGAAACCCTTTCCCACACACTGAAACCCCTTCCCCAAACACTGAAACACATCCCCACACACTGAAACCCCTCCCCCACATACTGAAATTCATCTCCACACACTGAAACCCCTTCCACACACACTGAAACACATCCCCACAAACTGAAACACCTTCCCCACACACTGAAACCCCTTCCCCACACACTGAAACCCCTTCCTCACACAGTGAAACCATTCCCCACACACTGAAACCCCTTCCCCACACACTGAAACACATCCGCACACACAGACACCTCTTCCCCACACACTGAAACCACTTCCACACACACTGAAACACCTTCCCCACACACTGAAACCCCTTCCCCACAAACTGAAACCCCTTCCGCACAGACTGAAACCCCTTCTGCTCACACTGAAACACCTTCCCCACACACTGAAACCCCTTCCGCAACATTGAAACCCATCCCCACACTCTGAAACACCTTCCCCAAACATTGAAACACCTTCCGCACACCCTGAAACAACTTCCGAACACACTGAAACACCTTCCCAACGCACTGAAACCCCTTCCCCACACTCTGAAACGCCTTCCCCACACACTGAAAACCCTTCCGCGCACACTGAAACGTCTTCCCCACACAATGAAACCACTTCCCCACACACTGAAACACATTCCCCACACACTGAAACACATCCCCACACACTGAAAACCCTTCCCCACACACTGAAACACATCCCCACACACTGAAACCCCTGCCACACACACTGAAACACATCCCCAGACACTGAAACACCTTCGCACACAGTGAAAACCCTTCCCCAGACACTGAAACCCCTTCCGCACACAGTGAAACCCTTCCCCACATACTGAAACCCCTTCGCCACACACTGAAACACATCCACACACACTGAAACCCCTTCCCCACAAACTGAATCCCCTTCCGCACACACTGAAACCCCTTCCGCACACACTGAAACACCTTCCCCACACAATGAAACCCCTTTCCCACAATCTGAAACCCCTTCCCCACTCACTGAAACCCCTTCTGCACTCACTGAAACCCCTTCCGCACACACTGAAACCCCTTCCGCACACACTGAAAAACCTTCCCCACACAATGAAACCCCTTTCCCACAATCTGAAACCCCTTCCCCATATACTGAAACCCCTTCGCCACGCACTGTAACACATCCGCACACACAGACACCCCTTCCCCACACACTGAAACCCCTTCCGCACACACTGAAACACCTTCCCCACACACTGAAACCCCTTCCCCACAAACTGAAACCCCTTCCGCACACAATGAAACCCCTTCCGCACACACTGAAACACCTTCCCCACACACTGAAACACATCCCCACACACTGAAACACCTTCCCCACACACTGAAACCCCTTCCGCACACACTGAAACCCATCCCCACACACTGGAACCCATCCCCACACACTGAAACAACTTCCCCACACACTGAAATCCTTCCCCACACACAGAAACACCTTCCCCACACACTGAAACACCTTCCCCACACACTGAAACACCTTCAGCACACACAGAAATACCTTCCGCACACACTGAAACGCCTTCCCCACACAATGAAACCACTTCCCCGCACACTGAATTCCCTTCCGCACACAGTGAAACCGTTTCCCAGACACTGAAACACATCCCCACACACTGAAACCCCTTCCACACACACTGAAATACATCCCCACACACTGAAACCCCTTCACCACACACTGAAACCCCTTCCCCACACACTGAAACCCCTTCCGCACACAGTGAAACCCTACCCCACACACTGAAACCCCTTCCCCACACACTGAAACACATCCACACACACTGAAACCCCTTCCCCACAAACTGAATCCCCTTCCGCACACACTGAAACCCCTTCCGCACACACCGAAACACCTTCCCCACACAATGAAACCCCTTTCCCACACTCTGAAACCCCTTCCCCACTCACTGAAACCCCTTCCGCACTCACTGAAACGCCTTCCCCACACAGTGAAACCACTTCCCCACACACTGAAACCCCTTCCGCACACAGTGATACCCTTTCCCACACACTGAAACACATCTCCACACACTGAAACGCCTTCCACACACACTGAAACACATCCCCACTCACTGAAACACCTTCCCACACACTGAAAACCCTTCCCCACACACTGAAACACATCCGCACACAATACACCCCTTCCCCACACACTGAAACCCCTTCCGCACACACTGAAACACCTTTCCCACAAACTGAAACCCCTTCCGCACACACTGAAACCCTTTCCGCACACACTGAAACACCATCCCCACACACTGAAACCCCTTCCCCACGCACTGCAACCCCTTCCCCACACACTGAAACCCCTTCCGCACCCACAGAAACACCTTCCGCACGCAATGAAACACATCCCCATACACTGAAACACCTTCCCCACACACTGAAACCCCTTCCGCACACACTGAAACCCATCCCCACACACTGAAACCCATCCCCACACACTGAAACAACTTCCCCACACACTGAAATCCTTCCCCACGCACTGAAACACATCCCCACACACTGAAACACATCCCCACACACTGAAACACCTTCCACACACACTGAAATACCTTCCCCACACACTGAAACACCTTCCCGACACACTGAAACCCCTTCGCAACACACTGACACCCCTTCCACACACACTGAAACAACTTCCCCACACAATGAAACCCCTTTCCCACACTCTGAAACCCCGTCCTCACACACTGTAATCCTTCCCCACACACTGAAACACTTCCCCACACACTGAAACCCCTTCCGCACACACTGAAACCCCTTCCGCACACACTGAAACACCTTCCCCACACACTGAAACACATCCCCACACACTGAAACACCTTCCCCACACACTGAAACCCCTTCTGCACACACTGAAACCCATCCCCACACACTGGAACCCATCACCACACACTGAAACAACTTCCCCACACACTGAAATCCTTCCCCACACACAGAAACACCTTCCCCACACACTGAAACACCTTCCCCACACACTGAAACACCTTCAGCACACACTGAAATACCTTCCGCACACACTGAAACGCCTTCCCCACACAATGAAACCACTTCCCCACACACTGAATTCCCTTCTGCACACAGTGAAACCGTTTCCCACACACTGAAACACATCCCCACACACTGAAACCCCTTCCACACACACTGAAATACATCCCCACACACTGAAACCCCTTCACCACACACTGAAACCCCTTCCCCACACACTGAAACCCCTTCCACACACACTGAAACACATCCACACACACTGAAACCCCTTCCCCACAAACTGAATCCCCTTCCACACACACTGAAACCCCTTCCGCACACACTGAAACACCTTCCCCACACAATGAAACCCCTTTCCCACACTCTGAAACCCCTTCCCCACTCACTGAAACCCCTTCCGCACTCACTGAAACGCCTTCCCCACACAATGAAACCACTTCCCCACACACTGAAACCACTTCCGCACGCAGTGATACCCTTTCCCACACACTGAAACCCCTTCCCCAAACACTGAAACACATACCCAGACACTGAAACCCCTTCCCCACACACTGAAACACATCTCCACACACTGAAACGCCTTCCACACACACTGAAACACATCCCCACACACTGAAACACCTTCCCACACACTGAAAACCCTTCCCCACACACTGAAACCCCTTCCGCACACAGCGAAACCCATTCCCACACACTGGAACCCCTTCCCCACACACTGAAACACATCCGCACACACAGACACCTCTTCCCCACACACTGAAACACCTTCCGCACACACTGAAACACCTTCCCCACACACTGAAACTCCATCCCCACACACTGCAACACATCCCAACACACTGAAACACCTTCCCCACACACTGAAACCCCTTCCGCACACACTGAAACGCCTTCCCCACACAATGAAACCACTTCCCCACACACTGAAACCCCTTCCGCACACAGTGAAACCCTTTCCCACACACTGAAACCCCTTCCCCAAACACTGAAACACATCCCCACACACTGAAACCCCTCCCCCACATACTGAAATTCATCTCCACACACTGAAACCCCTTCCACACACACTGAAACACATCCCCACAAACTGAAACACCTTCCCCACACACTGAAACCCCTTCCCCACACACTGAAACCCCTTCCTCACACAGTGAAACCATTCCCCACACACTGAAACCCCTTCCCCACACACTGAAACACATCCGCACACACAGACACCTATTCCCCACACACTGAAACCACTCCCACACACACTGAAACACCTTCCCCACACACTGAAACCCCTTCCCCACAAACTGAAACCCCTTCCGCACAGACTGAAACCCCTTCCCCACAAACTGAAACCCCTTCCGCACAGACTGAAACCCCTTCTGCTCACACTGAAACACATTCCCCACACACTGAAACCCCACCCCCACACACTGAAACCCCTTCCCCACACACTGAAACCCCTTCCCCACACACTGAAACACATCCCCACACACTGAAACAAGTTCCCCACACACTGAAACCCCTTCCGCAAACATTGAAACCCATCCCCACACACTGAAACACCTTCCCCAAACATTGAAACGCCTTCCGCACACACTGAAACCCCTTCCGCACACACTGAAACACCTTCCCAACGCACTGAAACCCCTTCCCCACACTCTGAAACGCCTTCCCCACACACTGAACACCCTTCCGCACACACTGAAACGCCTTCCCCACACAATGAAACCACTTCCCCACACACTGAAACCCCTTCCGCACACAGTGAAACCCATTCCCACACACTGAAACCCATTCCCCACACACTGAAACACATCCCCACACACTGAAAACCCTTCCCCACATACTGAAACCCCTTCGCCACGCACTGTAACACATCCGCACACACAGACACCCCTTCCCCACTCACTGAAACCCCTTCCGCACACACTGAAACACCTTCCCCACACACTGAAACCCCTTCGCCACAAACTGAAACCCCTTCCGCACACAATGAAACCCCTTCCGCCCACACTGAAACACCTTCCCCACACACTGAAACCCCTTCCCCACACACTGCAACCCCTTCCCCACACACTGAAACCCCTTCCGCACACACTGAAACACCTTCCCCACACACTGAAACACATCCCTACACACTGAAACACCTTCCCCACACACTGAAACCCCTTCCGCACACACTGAAACCCATCCCCACACACTGGAACCCATCCCCACACACTGAAACAACTTCCCCACACACTGAAATCCTTCCCCACAGACAGAAACACCTTCCCCACACACTGAAACACCTTCCCCACACACTGAAACACCTTCAGCACACACTGAAATACCTTCCGCACACACTGAAACGCCTTCCCCACACAATGAAACCACTTCCCCACACACTGAATTCCCTTCCGCACACAGTGATACCGTTTCCCACACACTGAAACACATCCCCACACACTGAAACCCCTTCCACACACACTGAAATACATCCCCACACACTGAAACCCCTTCACCACACACTGAAACCCCTTCCCCACACACTGAAACACCTTCCCACACACTGAAAACCCTTCCCCACACACTGAAACCCCTTCCGCACACAGTGAAACCCATTCCCACACACTGGAACCCCTTCCCCACACACTGAAACACATCCGCACACACAGACACTCCTTCCCCACACACTGAAACCCCTTCCGCACACACTGAAACACCTTCCCCACACACTGAAACACCTTTCCCACAAACTGAAACCCCTTCCGCACACACTGAAACCCTTTCCGCACACACTGAAACACCATCCCCACACACTGAAACCCCTTCCCCACACACTGCAACCCCTTCCCCACACACTGAAACCCCTTCCGCACCCACAGAAACACCTTCCGCACGCAATGAAACACATCCCCACACACTGAAACACCTTCCCCACACACTGAAACCCCTTCCGCACACACTGAAACCCATCCCCACACACTGAAACCCATCCCCACACACTGAAACAACTTCCCCACACACTGAAATCTTTCCTCACGCACTGAAACACATCCCCACACACTGAAACACATCCCCACACACTGAAACACCTTCCCCACACACTGAAATACCTTCCCCACACACTGAAACACCTTCCCTACGCACTGAAACCCCTTCGCCACACACTGACACCCCTTCCACACACACTGAAACCCCTTCCCCACAAACTGAATCCCCTTCCGCACACACTGAAACCCCTTCCGCACACACTGAAACACCTTCCCCACACAATGAAACCCCTTTCCCACACTCTGAAACCCCTTCCCCACTCACTGAAACCCCTTCCGCACTCACTGAAACGCCTTCCCCACACAATGAAACCACTTCCCCACACACTGAAACCCCTTCCGCACACAGTGATACCCTTTCCCACACACTGAAACCCCTTCCCCAAACACTGAAACACATCCCCAGAGACTGAAACCCCTTCCCCACACACTGAAACACATCTCCACACACTGAAACGCCTTCCACACACACTGAAACACAACCCCACTCACTGAAACACCTTCCCACACACTGAAAACCCTTCCCCGCACACTGAAACCCCTTCCGCACACAGTGAAACCCATTCCGCACACACTGAAACCCATCCCCACACACTGAAACCCATCCCCACACACTGAAACAACTTCCCCACACACTGAAATCCTTCCCCACGCACTGAAACACATCCCCACACACTGAAACACATCCCCACACACTGAAACACCTTCCACACACACTGAAATACCTTCCCCACACACTGAAACCCCTTCGCCACACACTGACACCCCTTCCACACACACTGAAACAACTTCCCCACACAATGAAACCCCTTTCCCACACTCTGAAACCCCGTCCTCACACACTGTAATCCTTCCCCACACACTGAAACACTTCCCCACACACTGAAACCCCTTCCGCACACACTGAAACCCCTTCCGCACACACTGAAACACCTTCCCCACACACTGAAACACATCCCCACACACTGAAACACCTTCCCCACACACTGAAACCCCTTCTGCACACACTGAAACCCATCCCCACACACTGGAACCCATCACCACACACTGAAACAACTTCCCCACACACTGAAATCCTTCCCCACACACAGAAACACCTTCCCCACACACTGAAACACCTTCCCCACACACTGAAACACCTTCAGCACACACTGAAATACCTTCCGCACACACTGAAACGCCTTCCCCACACAATGAAACCACTTCCCCACACACTGAATTCCCTTCCGCACACAGTGAAACCGTTTCCCACACACTGAAACACATCCCCACACACTGAAACCCCTTCCACACACACTGAAATACATCCCCACACACTGAAACCCCTTCACCACACACTGAAACCCCTTCCCCACACACTGAAACCCCTTCCACACACAGTGAAACCCTACCCACACACTGAAACCCCTTCCCCACACACTGAAACACATCCACACACACTGAAACCCCTTCCCCACAAACTGAATCCCCTTCCACACACACTGAAACCCCTTCCGCACACACTGAAACACCTTCCCCACACAATGAAACCCCTTTCCCACACTCTGAAACCCCTTCCCCACTCACTGAAACCCATCCGCACTCACTGAAACGCCTTCCCCACACAATGAAACCACTTCCCCACACACTGAAACCCCTTCCGCACGCAGTGATACCCTTTCCCACACACTGAAACCCCTTCCCCAAACACTGAAACACATCCCCAGACACTGAAACCCCTTCCCCACACACTGAAACACATCTCCACACACTGAAACGCCTTCCACACACACTGAAACACATCCCCACACACTGAAACACCTTCCCACACACTGAAAACCCTTCCCCACACACTGAAACCCCTTCCGCACACAGCAAAACCCATTCCCACACACTGGAACCCCTTCCCCACACACTGAAACACATCCGCACACACAGACACCTCTTCCCCACACACTGAAACACCTTCCGCACACACTGAAACACCTTCCCCACACACTGAAACTCCATCCCCACACACTGCAACACATCCCAACACACTGAAACACCTTCCCCACACACTGAAACCCCTTCCGCACACACTGAAACGCCTTCCCCACACAATGAAACCACTTCCCCACACACTGAAACCCCTTCCGCACACAGTGAAACCCTTTCCCACACACTGAAACCCCTTCCCCAAACACTGAAACACATCCCCACACACTGAAACCCCTCCCCCACATACTGAAATTCATCTCCACACACTGAAACCCCTTCCACACACACTGAAACACATCCCCACAAACTGAAACACCTTCCCCACACACTGAAACCCCTTCCCCACACACTGAAAACCCTTCCGCACACAGTGAAACCATTCCCCACACACTGAAACCCCTTCCCCACACACTGAAACACATCCGCACACACAGACACCTCTTCCCCACACACTGAAACCACTCCCACACACACTGAAACACCTTCCCCACACACTGAAACCCCTTCCCCACAAACTGAAACCCCTTCCGCACAGACTGAAACCCCTTCCCCACAAACTGAAACCCCTTCCGCACAGACTGAAACCCCTTCTGCTCACACTGAAACACATTCCCCACACACTGAAACCCCACCCCCACACACTGAAACCCCTTCCCCACACACTGAAACCCCTTCCCCACACACTGAAACACATCCCCACACACTGAAACAAGTTCCCCACACACTGAAACCCCTTCCGCAAACATTGAAACCCATCCCCACACACTGAAACACCTTCCCCAAACATTGAAACGCCTTCCGCACACACTGAAACCCCTTCCGCACACACTGAAACACCTTCCCAACGCACTGAAACCCCTTCCCCACACTCTGAAACGCCTTCCCCACACACTGAAAACCCTTCCGCACACACTGAAACGCCTTCCCCACACAATGAAACCACTTCCCCACACACTGAAACCCCTTCCGCACACAGTGAAACCCATTCCCACACACTGAAACCCATTCCCCACACACTGAAACACATCCCCACACACTGAAAACCCTTCCCCACATACTGAAACCCCTTCGCCACGCACTGTAATACATCCGCACACACAGACACCCCTTCCCCACACACTGAAACCCCTTCCGCACACACTGAAACACCTTCCCCGCACACTGAAACCCCTTCCCCACAAACTGAAACCCCTTCCGCACACAATGAAACCCCTTCCGCACACACTGAAACACCTTCCCCACACACTGAAACCCCTTCCCCACACACTGCAACCCCTTCCCCACACACTGAAACCCCTTCCGCACACACTGAAACACCTTCCCCACACACTGAAACACATCCCTACACACTGAAACACCTTCCCCACACACTGAAACCCCTTCCGCACACACTGAAACCCATCCCCACACACTGGAACCCATCCCCACACACTGAAACAACTTCCCCACACACTGAAATCCTTCCCCACAGACAGAAACACCTTCCCCACACACTGAAACACCTTCCCCACACACTGAAACACCTTCAGCACACACTGAAATACCTTCCGCACACACTGAAACGCCTTCCCCACACAATGAAACCACTTCCCCACACACTGAATTCCCTTCCGCACACAGTGCAACCGTTTCCCACACACTGAAACACATCCCCACACACTGAAACCCCTTCCACACACACTGAAATACAACCCCACACACTGAAACCCCTTCACCACACACTGAAACCCCTTCCCCACACACTGAAACACCTTCCCACACACTGAAAACCCTTCCCCACACACTGAAACCCCTTCCGCACACAGTGAAACCCATTCCCACACACTGGAACCCCTTCCCCACACACTGAAACACATCCGCACACACAGACACTCCTTCCCCACACACTGAAACCCCTTCCGCACACACTGAAACACCTTCCCCACACACTGAAACACCTTTCCCACAAACTGAAACCCCTTCCGCACACACTGAAACCCTTTCCGCACACACTGAAACACCATCCCCACACACTGAAACCCCTTCCCCACACACTGCAACCCCTTCCCCACACACTGAAACCCCTTCCGCACCCACAGAAACACCTTCCGCACGCAATGAAACACATCCCCACACACTGAAACACCTTCCCCACACACTGAAACCCCTTCCGCACACACTGAAACCCATCCCCACACACTGAAACCCATCCCCACACACTGAAACATCTTCCCCACACACTGAAATCTTTCCTCACGCACTGAAACACATCCCCACACACTGAAACACATCCCCACACACTGAAACACCTTCCCCACACACTGAAATACCTTCCCCACACACTGAAACACCTTCCCTACGCACTGAAACCCCTTCGCCACACACTGACACCCCTTCCACACACACTGAAACAACTTCCCCACACAATGAAACCCCTTTCCCACACTCTGAAACCCCGTCCTCACACACTGTAATCCTTCCCCACACACTGAAACACTTCCCCACACACTGAAACCCCTTCCCCACAAACTGAAACCCCTTCCCCACACACTGAAACCCCTTCCCCACACACTGAAACCCTTCCCCACGCACTGAAACCCCTTCCCCACAAACTGAAACCGTTCAACACACACTGAAACCCCTTCCCCACACACTGAAACCCTTCCCCACGCACTGAAACCCCTTCCCCACACACTGAAACCCCTTCCCCACAAACTGAAACCCCTTCCGCACAGACTGAAACCCCTTCCCCACACAATGAAACCCCTTTCCCACACTCTGAAACCCCGTCTTCACACACTGTAATCCTTCCCCACACACTGAAACACTTCCCCACACACTGAAACCCCTTCCCCACAAACTGAAACCCCTTCCCCACACACTGAAACCCCTTCCCCACACACTGAAACCCTTCCCCACGCACTGAAACCCCTTCCCCACAAACTGAAACCGTTCAACACACACTGAAACCCCTTCCCCACACACTGAAACCCTTCCCCACGCACTGAAACCCCTTCCCCACACACTGAAACCCCTTCCCCACAAACTGAAACCCCTTCCGCACAGACTGAAACCCCTTCCCCACAAACTGAAACCCCTTCCGCACAGACTGAATCCCCTTCTGCTCACACTGAAACACATTCCCCACACACTGAAACCCCACCCCCACACACTGAAACCCCTTCCCCACACACTGAAACCCCTTCCCCACACACTGAAACACATACCCACACACTGAAACAAGTTCCCCACACACTGAAACCCCTTCCGCAAACATTGAAACCCATCCCCACACACTGAAACACCTTCCCCAAACATTGAAACGCCTTCCGCACACACTGAAACCCCTTCCGCACACACTGAAACACCTTCCCAACGCACTGAAACCCCTTCCCCACACTCTGAAACGCCTTCCCCACACACTGAAAACCCTTCCGCACACACTGAAACGCCTTCCCCACACAATGAAACCCCTTCCCCACACACTGAAACCCCTTCCGCACACAGTGAAACCCATTCCCACACACTGAAACCCATTCCGCACACACTGAAACACATGCCCACACACTGAAAACCCTTCCCCACATACTGAAACCCCTTCGCCACGCACTGTAACACATCCGCACACACAGACACCCCTTCCCCACACACTGAAACCCCTTCCCCACAAACTGAAACCCCTTCCGCACACAATGAAACCCCTTCCGCACACACTGAAACACCTTCCCCACACACTGAAACCCCTTCCCCACACAGTGCAACCCCTTCCCCACACACTGAAACCCCTTCCGCACACACTGAAACACCTTCCCCACACACTGAAACACATCCCTACACACTGAAACACCTTCCCCACACACTGAAACCCCTTCCGCACACACTGAAACCCATCCCCACACACTGGAACCCATCCCCACACACTGAAACAACTTCCCCACACACTGAAATCCTTCCCCACAGACAGAAACACCTTCCCCACACACTGAAACACCTTCCCCACACACTGAAACACCTTCAGCACACACTGAAATAACTTCCGCACACACTGAAACGCCTTCCCCACACAATGAAACCACTTCCCCACACACTGAATTCCCTTCCGCACACAGTGAAACCGTTTCCCACACACTGAAACACATCCCCACACACTGAAACCCCTTCCACACACACTGAAATACATCCCCACACACTGAAACCCCTTCACCACACACTGAAACCCCTTCCCCACACACTGAAACACCTTCCCACACACTGAAAACCCTTCCCCACACACTGAAACCCCTTCCGCACACAGTGAAACCCATTCCCACACACTGGAACCCCTTCCCCACACACTGAAACACATCCGCACACACAGACACTCCTTCCCCACACACTGAAACCCCTTCCGCACACACTGAAACACCTTCCCCACACACTGAAACACCTTTCCCACAAACTGAAACCCCTTCCGCACACACTGAAACCCTTTCCGCACACACTGAAACACCATCCCCACACACTGAAACCCCTTCCCCACACACTGCAACCCCTTCCCCACACACTGAAACCCCTTCCGCACCCACAGAAACACCTTCCGCACGCAATGAAACACATCCCCACACACTGAAACACCTTCCCCACACACTGAAACCCCTTCCGCACACACTGAAACCCATCCCCACACACTGAAACCCATCCCCACACACTGAAACAACTTCCCCACACACTGAAATCTTTCCTCACGCACTGAAACACATCCCCACACACTGAAACACATCCCCACACACTGAAACACCTTCCCCACACACTGAAATACCTTCCCCACACACTGAAACACCTTCCCTACGCACTGAAACCCCTTCGCCACACACTGACACCCCTTCCACACACACTGAAACAACTTCCCCACACAATGAAACCCCTTTCCCACACTCTGAAACCCCGTCCTCACACACTGTAATCCTTCCCCACACACTGAAACACTTCCCCACACACTGAAACCCCTTCCCCACAAACTGAAACCCCTTCCCCACACACTGAAACCCCTTCCCCACACACTGAAACCCTTCCCCACGCACTGAAACCCCTTCCCCACAAACTGAAACCGTTCAACACACACTGAAACCCCTTCCCCACACACTGAAACCCTTCCCCACGCACTGAAACCCCTTCCCCACACACTGAAACCCCTTCCCCACAAACTGAAACCCCTTCCGCACAGACTGAAACCCCTTCCCCACAAACTGAAACCCCTTCCGCACAGACTGAATCCCCTTCTGCTCACACTGAAACACATTCCCCACACACTGAAACCCCACCCCCACACACTGAAACCCCTTCCCCACACACTGAAACCCCTTCCCCACACACTGAAACACATACCCACACACTGAAACAAGTTCCCCACACACTGAAACCCCTTCCGCAAACATTGAAACCCATCCCCACACACTGAAACACCTTCCCCAAACATTGAAACGCCTTCCGCACACACTGAAACCCCTTCCGCACACACTGAAACACCTTCCCAACGCACTGAAACCCCTTCCCCACACTCTGAAACGCCTTCCCCACACACTGAAAACCCTTCCGCACACACTGAAACGCCTTCCCCACACAATGAAACCCCTTCCCCACACACTGAAACCCCTTCCGCACACAGTGAAACCCATTCCCACACACTGAAACCCATTCCGCACACACTGAAACACATGCCCACACACTGAAAACCCTTCCCCACATACTGAAACCCCTTCGCCACGCACTGTAACACATCCGCACACACAGACACCCCTTCCCCACACACTGAAACCCCTTCCCCACAAACTGAAACCCCTTCCGCACACAATGAAACCCCTTCCGCACACACTGAAACACCTTCCCCACACACTGAAACCCCTTCCCCACACAGTGCAACCCCTTCCCCACACACTGAAACCCCTTCCGCACACACTGAAACACCTTCCCCACACACTGAAACACATCCCTACACACTGAAACACCTTCCCCACACACTGAAACCCCTTCCGCACACACTGAAACCCATCCCCACACACTGGAACCCATCCCCACACACTGAAACAACTTCCCCACACACTGAAATCCTTCCCCACAGACAGAAACACCTTCCCCACACACTGAAACACCTTCCCCACACACTGAAACACCTTCAGCACACACTGAAATACCTTCCGCACACACTGAAACGCCTTCCCCACACAATGAAACCACTTCCCCACACACTGAATTCCCTTCCGCACACAGTGAAACCGTTTCCCACACACTGAAACACATCCCCACACACTGAAACCCCTTCCACACACACTGAAATACATCCCCACACACTGAAACCCCTTCACCACACACTGAAACCCCTTCCCCACACACTGAAACACCTTCCCACACACTGAAAACCCTTCCCCACACACTGAAACCCCTTCCGCACACAGTGAAACCCATTCCCACACACTGGAACCCCTTCCCCACACACTGAAACACATCCGCACACACAGACACTCCTTCCCCACACACTGAAACCCCTTCCGCACACACTGAAACACCTTCCCCACACACTGAAACACCTTTCCCACAAACTGAAACCCCTTCCGCACACACTGAAACCCTTTCCGCACACACTGAAACACCATCCCCACACACTGAAACCCCTTCCCCACACACTGCAACCCCTTCCCCACACACTGAAACCCCTTCCGCACCCACAGAAACACCTTCCGCACGCAATGAAACACATCCCCACACACTGAAACACCTTCCCCACACACTGAAACCCCTTCCGCACACACTGAAACCCATCCCCACACACTGAAACCCATCCCCACACACTGAAACAACTTCCCCACACACTGAAATCTTTCCTCACGCACTGAAACACATCCCCACACACTGAAACACATCCCCACACACTGAAACACCTTCCCCACACACTGAAATACCTTCCCCACACACTGAAACACCTTCCCTACGCACTGAAACCCCTTCGCCACACACTGACACCCCTTCCACACACACTGAAACAACTTCCCCACACAATGAAACCCCTTTCCCACACTCTGAAACCCCGTCCTCACACACTGTAATCCTTCCCCACACACTGAAACACTTCCCCACACACTGAAACCCCTTCCCCACAAACTGAAACCCCTTCCCCACACACTGAAACCCCTTCCCCACACACTGAAACCCTTCCCCACGCACTGAAACCCCTTCCCCACAAACTGAAACCGTTCAACACACACTGAAACCACTTCCCCACATAATGAAACCCCTTCTCCACACACTGAAACACCTTCCCCACACACTGAAACCCCTTCTGCACACAGTTAAACCCTTCCCCACACAATGAAACATCTTCCCCACACACTGAATCCCCGTCCCCACACACTGAAACCGCTTCCGCACACAATGAAACACCTTCCCCACACACTGAAACCCCTTCCCCACACACTGAAACCCTTCTCCACGCACTGAAACCTTTCTCCACGCACTGAAACCCCTTCCCCACACACTGAAACACCTTCCACACACAGTTAAACCCTTCCCCACACACTGAAACCCATTCCCCACAAACTGAAACGCCTTCCCCACACACTGAATCCCCTTCAGCACACAATGAAACACCTTCCCCACACAATGAAACACCTTCCCCACACACTGAATCCCCGTCCCCACACACTGAAACCGCTTCTGCACACAATGAAACAACTTCCCCACACACTGATACACGTTCCCCACACACTGAAACACCTTCCGCACACACTGAAGCCACTTCCGCACACACTGAAACACCTTCCCCACACACTGAAACCCCTTCCCCACACTCTGAAACCCCTTCCTCACGCACTGAAACCCCTTCCGCACACACTGAAACGCCTTCCCCACACGATGAAACCACTTCCCCACACACTGAAACCCCTTCCGCACACAGTGAAAACCTTTCCCACACACTGAAACCCCTTCACCACACACTGAAACACATCCCCACACACTGAAACCCCTTCCACACACACTGAAACTCATCACCACACACTGAAACCCCTTCCCCACACACTGAAACCCCTTCCCCACACACTGAAACCCCTTCCCCACAAACTGAAACCCCTTCCGCACACAATGAAACCCCTTCCGCACACACTGAAACACCTTACCCACACACTGAACCCCCTTCCCCACACACTGCAACCCCTTCCCCACACACTGAAACCCATTCCGCACACACTGAAACACCTTCCCCACACACTGAAACACATCCCCACACACTGAAACACCTTCCCCACACACTGAAACCCCTTCTGCACACACTGAAACCCATCCCCACACACTGGAACCCATCCCCACACACTGAAACAACTTACCCACACACTGAAATCCTTCTCCACACACGGAAACACCTTCCCAACACACTGAAACCCCTTCCCCACACTCTGAAACCCCTTCCTCACGCACTGAAACCCCTTCAGCACACACTGAAACGCCTTCCCCACACAATGAAACCACTTCCCCACACACTGAAACCCCTTCCGCACACAGTGAAAACCTTTCCCACACACTGAAACCCCTTCACCACACACTGAAACACATCCCCACACACTGAAACCCCTTCCACACACACTGAAACTCATCACCACACACTGAAACCCCTTCCCCACACACTGAAACCCCTTCCCCACACACTGAAACCCCTTCCCCACAAACTGAAACCCCTTCCGCACACAATGAAACCCCTTCCGCACACACTGAAACACCTTACCCACACACTGAACCCCCTTCCCCACACACTGCAACCCCTTCCCCACACACTGAAACCCATTCCGCACACACTGAAACGCCTTCCCCACACACTGAAACACATCCCCACACACTGAAACACCTTCCCCACACACTGAAACCCCTTCTGCACACACTGAAACCCATCCCCACACACTGGAACCCATCCCCACACACTGAAACAACTTACCCACACACTGAAATCCTTCTCCACACACGGAAACACCTTCCCCACACACTGAAACACCTTCCCCACACACTGAAACACATTCCCCACACACTGAAATACCTTCCGCACACACTGAAACGCCTTCCCCACACAATGAAACCACTTCCCCACACACTGAATTCCCTTCCGCACACAGTGAAACCGTTTCCCACACACTGAAACACATCCCCACACACTGAAACCCCTTCCACACACACTGAAATACATCCCCACACACTGAAACCACTTCACCACACACTGAAACCCCTTCCCCACAAACTTAATCCCCTTCTGCACACACTGAAACCCCTTCCGCACACACTGAAACACCTTCCCCACACAATGAAACCCCTTTCCCACACTCTGAAACCCCTTCCCCACACAATGAAACCACTTCCCCACACACAGAAACCCCTTCCGCACACAGTGATACCCTTTCCCACACACTGAAACCCCTTCCCCAAACACTGAAACACATCCCCAGACACTGAAACCCCTTCCCCACACACTGAAACACATCTCCAAACACTGAAACCCCTTCCACACACACTGAAACACATCCCCACACACTGAAACAACTCCCCACACACTGAAAACCCTTCCCCACACACTGAAACCCCTTCCGCACACAGTGAAACCCATTCCCACACACTGGAACCCCTTCCACACACACTGAAACACATCCCCACACACTGAAACAACTCCCCACACACTGAAAACCCTTCCCCACACACTGAAACCCCTTCCGCACACAGTGAAACCCATTCCCACACACTGGAACCCCTTCCCCACACACTGAAACACATCCGCACACACAGACACCCCTTCCCCAGACACTGAAACCCATCCCCACACACTGGAACCCATCCCCACACACTGAAACAACTTACCCAAACACTGAAATCCTTCTCCACACACGGAAACACCTTCCCAACACACTGAAACCCCTTCCCCACACTCTGAAACCCCTTCCTCACGCACTGAAACCCCTTCCGCACACACTGAAACGCCTTCCCCACACAATGAAACCACTTCCCCACACACTGAAACCAGTTCCGCACACAGTGAAAACCTTTCCCACACACTGAAACCCCTTCACCACACACTGAAACACATCCCCACACACTGAAACCCCTTCCACACACACTGAAACTCATCACCACACACTGAAACCCCTTCCCCACACACTGAAACCCCTTCCCCACACACTGAAACCCCTTCCCCACAAACTGAAACCCCTTCCGCACACAATGAAACCCCTTCCGCACACACTGAAACACCTTACCCACACACTGAACCCCCTTCCCCACACACTGCAACCCCTTCCCCACACACTGAAACCCATTCCGCACACACTGAAACACCTTCCCCACACACTGAAACACATCCCCACACACTGAAACACCTTCCCCACACACTGAAACCCCTTCTGCACACACTGAAACCCATCCCCACACACTGGAACCCATCCCCACACACTGAAACAACTTACCCACACACTGAAATCCTTCTCCACACACGGAAACACCTTCCCCACACACTGAAACACCTTCCCCACACACTGAAACACATTCCCCACACACTGAAATACCTTCCGCACACACTGAAACGCCTTCCCCACACAATGAAACCACTTCCCCACACACTGAATTCCCTTCCGCACACAGTGAAACCGTTTCCCACACACTGAAACACATCCCCACACACTGAAACCCCTTCCACACACACTGAAATACATCCCCACACACTGAAACCACTTCACCACACACTGAAACCCCTTCCCCACAAACTTAATCCCCTTCTGCACACACTGAAACCCCTTCCGCACACACTGAAACACCTTCCCCACACAATGAAACCCCTTTCCCACACTCTGAAACCCCTTCCCCACACAATGAAACCACTTCCCCACACACAGAAACCCCTTCCGCACACAGTGATACCCTTTCCCACACACTGAAACCCCTTCCCCAAACACTGAAACACATCCCCAGACACTGAAACCCCTTCCCCACACACTGAAACACATCTCCAAACACTGAAACCCCTTCCACACACACTGAAACACATCCCCACACACTGAAACAACTCCCCACACACTGAAAACCCTTCCCCACACACTGAAACCCCTTCCGCACACAGTGAAACCCATTCCCACACACTGGAACCCCTTCCCCACACACTGAAACACATCCCCACACACAGACACCCCTTCCCCACACACTGAAACCCCTTCCGCACACACTGAAACACCTTCCCCACACACTGAAACACCTTTCCCACAAACTGAAACCCCTTCTGCACACACTGAAACCCTTTCCGCACACACTGAAACACCATCCCCACACACTGAAACCCCTTCCCCACACACTGCAACCCCTTCCCCATACACTGAAACCCCTTCCGCACCCACAGAAACACCTTCCGCACGCAATGAAGCACATCCCCACACGCTGAAACACCTTCCCCACACACTGAAACCCCTTCCGCACACACTGAAACCCATCCCCACACACTGAAACCCATCCCCACACACTGAAACAACTTCCCCACGCATTAAACACATCCGCACACACTGAAACACCATCCCCACACACTGTAACACCTTCCCCACACACTGAAATACCTTCCCCACACACTGAAACACCTTCCCTACACACTGAAACCCCTTCGCCACACACTGACACCCCTTCCACACACACTGAAACAACTTCCCCACACAATGAAACCCATTTCCCACACTCTGAAACCCCGTCCTCACACACTGTAATCCTTCCCCACTCACTGAAACACTTCCCCACACACTGAAAGCCCTTCCCCACAAACTGAAACCCCTTCCCCACACACTGAAACCCCTTCCCCACACACTGAAACCCTTCCCCACGCACTGAAACCCCTTCCCCACACAGTGAAACCGTTTTCCACACACTGAAACACATCCCCACACACTGAAACCCCTTCCACACACACTGAAATAAATCCCCACACACTGAAACCCCTTCACCACACACTGAAACCCCTTCCCCACACACTGAAACACCTTCCCACACACTGAAAACCCTTCCCCACACACTGAAACCCCTTCCGCACACAGTGAAACCCATTCCCACACACTGGAACCCCTTCCCCACACACTGAAACACATCCGCACACACAGACACTCCTTCCCCACACACTGAAACCCCTTCCGCACACACTGAAACACCTTCCCCACACACTGAAACACCTTTCCCACAAACTGAAACCCCTTCCGCACACACTGAAACCCTTTCCGCACACACTGAAACACCATCCCCACACACTGAAACCCCTTCCCCACACACTGCAACCCCTTCCCCACACACTGAAACCCCTTCCGCACCCACAGAAACACCTTCCGCACGCAATGAAACACATCCCCACACACTGAAACACCTTCCCCACACACTGAAACCCCTTCCGCACACACTGAAACCCATCCCCACACACTGAAACCCATCCCCACACACTGAAACAACTTCCCCACACACTGAAATCTTTCCTCACGCACTGAAACACATCCCCACACACTGAAACACATCCCCACACACTGAAACTCCTTCCCCACACACTGAAATACCTTCCCCACACACTGAAACACCTTCCCTACGCACTGAAACCCCTTCGCCACACACTGACACCCCTTCCACACACACTGAAACAACTTCCCCACACAATGAAACCCCTTTCCCACACTCTGAAACCCCGTCCTCACACACTGTAATCCTTCCCCACACACTGAAACACTTCCCCACACACTGAAACCCCTTCCCCACAAACTGAAACCCCTTCCCCACACACTGAAACCCCTTCCCCACACACTGAAACCCTTCCCCACGCACTGAAACCCCTTCCCCACAAACTGAAACCGTTCAACACACACTGAAACCACTTCCCCACATAATGAAACCCCTTCTCCACACACTGAAACACCTTCCCCACACACTGAAACCCCTTCTGCACACAGTTAAACCCTTCCCCACACAATGAAACATCTTCCCCACACACTGAATCCCCGTCCCCACACACTGAAACCGCTTCCGCACACAATGAAACACCTTCCCCACACACTGAAACCCCTTCCCCACACACTGAAACCCTTCTCCACGCACTGAAACCCTTCTCCACGCACTGAAACCCCTTCCCCACACACTGAAACACCTTCCACACACAGTTAAACCCTTCCCCACACACTGAAACCCATTCCCCACAAACTGAAACGCCTTCCCCACACACTGAATCCCCTTCAGCACACAATGAAACACCTTCCCCACACAATGAAACACCTTCCCCACACACTGAATCCCCGTCCCCACACACTGAAACCGCTTCTGCACACAATGAAACAACTTCCCCACACACTGATACACGTTCCCCACACACTGAAACACCTTCCGCACACACTGAAGCCACTTCCGCACACACTGAAACACCTTCCCAACACACTGAAACCCCTTCCCCACACTCTGAAACCCCTTCCTCACGCACTGAAACCCCTTCCGCACACACTGAAACGCCTTCCCCACACAATGAAACCACTTCCCCACACACTGAAACCCCTTCCGCACACAGTGAAAACCTTTCCCACACACTGAAACCCCTTCACCACACACTGAAACACATCCCCACACACTGAAACCCCTTCCACACACACTGAAACTCATCACCACACACTGAAACCCCTTCCCCACACACTGAAACCCCTTCCCCACACACTGAAACCCCTTCCCCACAAACTGAAACCCCTTCCGCACACAATGAAACCCCTTCCGCACACACTGAAACACCTTACCCACACACTGAACCCCCTTCCCCACACACTGAAACCCCTTCCCCACACACTGAAACCCATTCCGCACACACTGAAACACCTTCCCCACACACTGAAACACATCCCCACACACTGAAACACCTTCCCCACACACTGAAACCCCTTCCGCACACACTGAAACCCATCCCCACACACTGGAACCCATCCCCACACACTGAAACAACTTACCCACACACTGAAATCCTTCTCCACACACGGAAACACCTTCCCCACACACTGAAACACCTTCCCCACACACTGAAACACATTCCCCACACACTGAAATACCTTCCGCACACACTGAAACGCCTTCCCCACACAATGAAACCACTTCCCCACACACTGAATTCCCTTCCGCACACAGTGAAACCGTTTCCCACATAATGAAACCCCTTCTCCACACACTGAAACACCTTCCCCACACACTGAAACCCCTTCTGCACACAGTTAAACCCTTCCCCACACAATGAAACATCTTCCCCACACACTGAATCCCCGTCCCCACACACTGAAACCGCTTCCGCACACAATGAAACACCTTCCCCACACACTGAAACCCCTTCCCCACACACTGAAACCCTTCTCCACGCACTGAAACCCTTCTCCACGCACTGAAACCCCTTCCCCACACACTGAAACACCTTCCACACACAGTTAAACCCTTCCCCACACACTGAAACCCATTCCCCACAAACTGAAACGCCTTCCCCACACACTGAATCCCCTTCAGCACACAATGAAACACCTTCCCCACACAATGAAACACCTTCCCCACACACTGAATCCCCGTCCCCACACACTGAAACCGCTTCTGCACACAATGAAACAACTTCCCCACACACTGATACACGTTCCCCACACACTGAAACACCTTCCGCACACACTGAAGCCACTTCCGCACACACTGAAACACCTTCCCAACACACTGAAACCCCTTCCCCACACTCTGAAACCCCTTCCTCACGCACTGAAACCCCTTCCGCACACACTGAAACGCCTTCCCCACACAATGAAACCACTTCCCCACACACTGAAACCCCTTCCGCACACAGTGAAAACCTTTCCCACACACTGAAACCCCTTCACCACACACTGAAACACATCCCCACACACTGAAACCCCTTCCACACACACTGAAACTCATCACCACACACTGAAACCCCTTCCCCACACACTGAAACCCCTTCCCCACACACTGAAACCCCTTCCCCACAAACTGAAACCCCTTCCGCACACAATGAAACCCCTTCCGCACACACTGAAACACCTTACCCACACACTGAACCCCCTTCCCCACACACTGAAACCCCTTCCCCACACACTGAAACCCATTCCGCACACACTGAAACACCTTCCCCACACACTGAAACACATCCCCACACACTGAAACACCTTCCCCACACACTGAAACCCCTTCCGCACACACTGAAACCCATCCCCACACACTGGAACCCATCCCCACACACTGAAACAACTTACCCACACACTGAAATCCTTCTCCACACACGGAAACACCTTCCCCACACACTGAAACACCTTCCCCACACACTGAAACACATTCCCCACACACTGAAATACCTTCCGCACACACTGAAACGCCTTCCCCACACAATGAAACCACTTCCCCACACACTGAATTCCCTTCCGCACACAGTGAAACCGTTTCCCACACACTGAAACACATCCCCACACACTGAAACCCCTTCCACACACACTGAAATACATCCCCACACACTGAAACCACTTCACCACACACTGAAACCCCTTCCCCACAAACTTAATCCCCTTCTGCACACACTGAAACCCCTTCCGCACACACTGAAACAACTTCCCCACACAATGAAACCCCTTTCCCACACTCTGAAACCCCTTCCCCACTCACTGAAACCCCTTCCGCACTCACTGAAACGCCTTCCCCACACAATGAAACCACTTCCCCACACACAGAAACCCCTTCCGCACACAGTGATACCCTTTCCCACACACTGAAACCCCTTCCCCAAACACTGAAACACATCCCCAGACACTGAAACCCCTTCCCCACACACTGAAACACATCTCCAAACACTGAAACCCCTTCCACACACACTGAAACACATCCCCACACACTGAAACACCTCCCCACACACTGAAAACCCTTCCCCACACACTGAAACCCCTTCCGCACACAGTGAAACCCATTCCCACACACTGGAACCCCTTCCCCACACACTGAAACACATCCGCACACACAGACACCCCTTCCCCACACACTGAAACCCCTTCCGCACACACTGAAACACCTTCCCCACACACTGAAACACCTTTCCCACAAACTGAAACCCCTTCTGCACACACTGAAACCCTTTCCGCACACACTGAAACACCATCCCCACACACTGAAACCCCTTCCCCACACACTGCAACCCCTTCCCCATACACTGAAACCCCTTCCGCACCCACAGAAACACCTTCCGCACGCAATGAAGCACATCCCCACACGCTGAAACACCTTCCCCACACACTGAAACCCCTTCCGCACACACTGAAACCCATCCCCACACACTGAAACCCATCCCCACACACTGAAACAACTTCCCCACACACTGAAATCCTTCCCCACGCATTAAACACATCCGCACACACTGAAACACCATCCCCACACACTGAAACACCTTCCCCACACACTGAAATACCTTCCCCACACACTGAAACACCTTCCCTACACACTGAAACCCCTTCGCCACACACTGACACCCCTTCCACACACACTGAAACAACTTCCCCACACAATGAAACCCCTTTCCCACACTCTGAAACCCCGTCCTCACACACTGTAATCCTTCCCCACTCACTGAAACACTTCCCCACACACTGAAAACCCTTCCCCACAAACTGAAACCCCTTCCCCACACACTGAAACCCCTTCCCCACACACTGAAACCCTTCCCCACGCACTGAAACACCTTCCCCACACACTGAAACCGTTCAACACACACTGAAACCACTTCCCCACATAATGAAACCCCTTCTCCACACACTGAAACACCTTCCCCACACACTGAAACCCCTTCTGCATTCAGTTAAACCCTTCCCCAAACAATAAAACATCTTTGCCACACACTGAATCCCCGTCCCCACACACTGAAACCGCTTCCGCACACAATGAAACACCTTCCCCACACACTGAAACCCCTTCCCCACACACTGAAACCCCTTCCCCACACACTGAAACCCTTCTCCACGCACTGAAACCCTTCTCCACGCACTGAAACCCCTTCCCCACACACTGAAACACCTTCCACACACAGTTAAACCCTTCCCCACACACTGAAACCCATTCCCCACAAACTGAAACCCCATCCCCACACACTGAATCCCCTTCAGCACACAATGAAACACATCCCCAGACACTGAAACACCTTCCCACACACTGAAAACCCTTCCCCACACACTGAAACCCCTTCCGCACACAGTGAAACCCTTCCCCTCACACTGAAACCCCCTCTCCACACACAGTAACACATCCGCACACACGGACACCCCTTCCCCACACACTGAAACCCCTTCCGCACACAGTTAAACACCTTCCCCACACACTGAAACCCCTTCCCCACAAACTGAAACACCTTCCGCACACAATGAAACCCCTTCCGCACACACTGAAACACCTTCCCCACACACTGAAACCCCTACCCCACACACTGCAACCCCTTCCCCACACACTGAAACCCCTTCCGCACACACTGAAACACCTTCCCCACACACTTAAACACATCCCCACACACTGAAACACCTTCCCCACACACTGAAACCCCTTCCGCACACACTGAAACCCATCCCCACACACTGGAACCCATCCCCACACACTGAAACAACTTCCCCACACACTGAAATCCTTCCCCACACACAGAAACACCTTCCCCACACACTGAAACACCTTCCCCACAAACAGAATCACCTTCCCCACACACTGAAATACCTTCCCCACACACTGAAACACCTTCCCCACACACTGAAACCCATTCCCCACGCACTGAAACCCCTACCCCACATCTGAAAGAAATTGCCCACACACTGAAACTCCTTCCCCAGACTCTGAATACGGTCCTCACACATTGTAATCCTTCCCCACACACTGAAACACTTCCCCACACACTGAAACCCCTTCCCCACAAACTGAAACCCCTTCCCCACACACTGAAACCCCTTCCCCACACACTGAAACCCTTCCCCAAGCACTGAAACCCCTTCTCCACACACTGAGACCCTTCCACACACACTGAAACCACTTTCCCACACACTGAATCCACTTCTCCACACACTGAAACCCCGTCCCCACACACTAAAACCCTTCCCCACACACTGAAACACTTCACCACACACTGAAACCCCTTCCCCACAAACTGAAACCCCTTCCCCACGCACTGAAACCCCTTCCCCACACACTGAAACACCTTCCACACACAGTGAAACTCATCACCACACACTGAAACCCCTTCCCCACACACTGAAACCCCTTCCCCACAAACTGAACCCCCTTCCGCAAACAGTGAAAACCTTCCCCACACACTGAAACCCCTTCCCCACACACTTTAAACCCTTCCCCACACAATGAAACTCCTTCCCCAAAGACTGAAACACCTTCCCCACACACTGAAACACCTTCCGCACACACTGAAGCCACTTCCGCACACACTGAAACACCTTCCCAACACACTGAAACCCCTTCCCCACACTCTGAAACCCCTTCCCCACACACTGAAACCCCTTCCGCACACACTGAAACGACTTCCCCACACAATGAAACCACTTCCCCACACACTGAATCCCCTTCCGCACACAGTGAAACCCTTTCCCTCACACTGAAACCCCTTCCCCAAACACTGAAACACATCCCCACACACTGAAACCCCTTTCCCACATACTGAAATTCATCTCCACGCACTGAAACCCCTTCCACTCACACTGAAACACATGCCCAGAAACTGAAACACCTTCCCCACACACTGAAACCCCTTACCCACACACTGAAACCCCTTCCGCACACAGTGAAACCATTCCCCACACACTGAAACCCCTTCCCCACACACTGAAACACATCCGCACACACAGACACCCCTTCCCCACACACTGAAACCACTTCCACACACACTGAAACACCTTCCCCACACACTGAAACCCCTTCCCCACAAACTGAAACCCCTTCCGCACAGACTGAAACCCCTTCTGCACACACTGAAACACCTTCACCACACACTGAAACCCCACCACCACACACTGAAACCCCTTCCCCACACAGTGAAACCCCTTCCCCACACACTGAAACACATCCCCACACACTGAAACAAGTTCCCCACACACTGAAACCCCTTCCGCAAACATTGAAACCCATCCCCACACACTGAACCACCTTCCCCAAACACTGAAACACCTTCCGCACACACTGAAACCACTTCCGCACACACTTTAAACCCTTCCCCACACAATGAAACACCTTCCCCAAAGACTGAAACACCTTCCCCTCACACTGAAACACCTTCCGCACGCACTGAAGCCACTTCCGCACACACCGAAACACCTTCCCAACACACTGAAACCCCTTCCCCACACTCTGAATCCCCTTCCCCACACACTGAAACCATTTCCGCACACACTGAAACGACTTGCCCACACAATGAAACCATATCCCCACACACTGAAACCCATTCCGCACACAGTGAAACCCTTTCCCTCACACTGAAACCCCTTCCCCAAACACTGAAACACATCCCCACACACTGAAACCCCTTTCCCACATACTGAAATTCATCTCCACACACTGAAACCCCTTCCGCACACAGTGAAACCATTCCCCACACACTGAAACCCCTTCCCCACACACTGAAACACATCCGCACACACAGACACCCCTTCCCCACACACTGAAACCACTTCCACACACACTGAAACACCTTCCCCACACACTGAAACCCCACCCTCACGCACTGAAACCCCTTCCCCACACACTGAAACCCCTTCCCCACACA